>NC_140988.1:229636342-229789234 GCF_052327205.1 Somniosus microcephalus
GAGAGACGGGGGGGGGGGGGGGAAGAGAGACGGGGGGGGGGGGGAGAGAGAGACGGGGGGGGAGAGGAGAGAGAGAGAGAGAGGGGGGTGGGGGGGAGAGAGAGAGACTGGGGGGGGAGAGAGACTGGGGGGGAGAGAGAGAGAGAGACTGGGGGGGGGAGAGAGAGACTGGGGGGGGGAGAGAGACTGGGGGGGAGAGAGACGGGGGGTGGGGGGAGAGGAGAGAGAGAGAGGGGGAGGAGGAGAGAGAGAGACGAGGGGGAGAGGAGAGAGAGGGGGGAGGGGGAGGGGGGAGAGGAGAGAGGGGGGAGGAGGAGAGAGAGAGACGGCGGGGGGAGAGAGAGAGACGGGGGGGGGGGAGAGAGAGACGGTTTGGGGGGGGAGAGAGAGAGACGGTTTGGGGGGGGGGGGAGAGAGAGAGGCGGGGGGGGGGGAGAGAGAGAGACGGGGGGGGTGGAGAGAGAGAGACGGGGGGGAGAGAGAGAGACCGGGGGGGGAAAAGAGAGAGAGACGGCGGGGGGGGGGGGAAGAGAGAGACGGGGGGGGGGAGAGAGAGACGGGGGGGGAGAGGAGAGAGAGAGAGAGGGGGGAGGGGGGGAGAGGAGAGAGGGGAAGAGGAGGGGGGAGAGAGCGAGGCGGGGGGGGCGGGGGGGAGAGAGCGAGGCGGGGGGGGCGGGGGGGAGAGAGCGAGGCGGGGGGGGGGGCGGGGGGGAGAGAGACGGGGGGGGCGGGGGGGAGAGAGACGGGGGGGGGAGAGAGAGACGGGGGGGGGAGAGAGACGGGGGGCGGGGGGGAGAGAGACGGGGGGGGGCGGGGGGGGAGAGAGAGAGACGGGGGGGGAGAGAGACGGGGGTGGGGGGAGAGAGACGGGGGGCGGGGGGGAGAGAGACGGGGGGGGGGGCGGGGGGGAGAGAGACGGGGGGGAGAGAGAGAGAGACGGGGGGGGAGAGAGACGGGGGTGGGGAGAGAGAGACGGGGGGGGTGGGGAGAGAGAGACTGGGGGGAGGGGAGAGAGACGACGGGGGGGGAGAGACGGGGGGGGCAGAGAGAGAGAGACGGGGGGGGGAGGGAGAGAGAGAGAGAGACGGGGGGGAGGGGAGAGAGACGACGGGGGGGGGGAGAGAGACGGGGGGGGAGGGAGAGAGAGAGAGACGGGGGGGGGAAGAGAGAGACTGGGGGGGGAAGAGAGAGAGACTGGGGGGGGGGTGGAGAGAGAGAGAGAGAGAGAGAGACGGGGGGGGAGAGAGACTGGGTGTGGGGGGAGAGAGACGGGGGGAGAGAGAGACTGGGGGGGGGTGGGAGAGAGACGGGGGGAGAGAGACTGGGGGGGGGCGAGAGAGACTGGGGGGGAAGAGAGAGACTGGTGGGGGGGGGGAGAGACTGGGGGGGGGAGAGACTGGGGGGGGGAGAGAGAGAGAGACTCTTGGGGGGGAGAGAGAGAGACTCTTGGGGGGGGGAAGAGAGAGACTGGGGGGGAGAGAGAGAGAGACTGGGGGGGAAGAGAGACTGGGGGGAGAGAGAGACTGGGGGGGCGGGGGGGGAGAGAGACGGGGGGAGAGAGACGGGGGGGGGAGAGAGAGAGACGGGGGGGAGAGAGAGAGAGAGAGACTGGGTGGGGGGGAGAGAGAGAGACTGGGGGGGGGGAGAGAGAGAGACTGGGGGGGGAGGGAGAGAGAGAGAGAGACTGGGGGGGAGAGAGAGAGAGAGAGAGAGGGGGGGGGGTGGAGAGGGGGGGGGGGGTGGGGAGAGAGAGACCGGGGGGGGGTGAGAGAGAGAGACCGGGGGGGGGGGGGGGTGGAGAGAGAGAGGAGGGGGGGAGAGAGAGAGAGAGAGAGGGGGGGGGAGAGAGAGAGAGGGGGGGGGGGGGAGAGAGAGAGGGGGAGAGAGAGAGAGGGGGGAGAGAGAGAGAGGGGGGAGAGAGAGAGAGGGGGGGAAGAGAGAGGGGGGGAGAGAGAGAGAGACGGGGGGCGAGAGGGAGAGAGAGAGACGGGGGCGAGAGAGAGAGAGACGGGGGGAGAGAGGGAGACGGGGGGCGAGAGGGAGACGGGGGGCGAGAGAGAGAGAACAAAAGCAAAATCTACGCATGCTTTATAGATTTCCAGAAGGCTTTCGACTCCATCTGGCATGACGGTTTATTCCTGAAACTTATCGAAAGCGGGGTAGGAGGAAAAACATATGATGTAATTAAATCAATGTATACAAACAACAAATGTGCAGTTAAGGTTGGAGACAAACAAACAAAATACTTCCCACAGAGGCGGGGGGTGACGCAGGGCTCGCCAATCTCACCGACACTCTTTAATATTTACATAAATGAATTGGCAAAACTACTTGAACAATCCACAGCACCCGGCCTCACCCTATATGAATCCAAGGTTAAATTCCTCCTCTATGCAGACGACCTGGTTCTGCTGCCACCAACTAAGGAGGGTCTACAGCAGAACCTGGACCTGCTGGAGTCGTACTGCCAGACTTGGGCCCTGACAATAAATCCCCAAAAAACCAAAGTCCTTGTGTTCCAGCAAAGATCCAAACATCAAGGACCCAAAATAAATTTCACACTAGGAACAACCAAAATTGAACAAACCACTAACTACACATACTTGGGCTTAAAAATCAGTTCTACGGGAAACTTCAAACTTGCTGTGAATGAACTGAAAGAGAAAGCAAGAAGGGCTTTCTATGCCATCAAAAAATCAATCCAAATAGAAATCCCAATTAGCATTTGGCTCAAAATTTTCAAATCAGTAATTGAACCAATTGCACTCTATGGCAGTGAGGTATGGGGACCGCTAACTCAACAAGAATTCGCAAAATGGGACAAACACCCAATTGAGATCCTACATGCAGAATTCTGTAAAAGTATCCTCCGGACTCAAAGGAAAACTGTAAACAATGCATGCAGGGCGGAACTAGGCCAATATCCATTAATAATCACTATCCAAAAAAGAGCCACCAAATTTTGGAATCACCTACAAATGAGCAACCCCCAATGCTGTCACTACGACGCCCTGAAATGCCAAGAGCTGACCATAAAGAAGAATACCCTCAGTCAACTAGTCCTGGGACTCAGTGAAGTAACTACTAACAATAACCAGCCCCAGGACAGTGACCGGGTAACACAAAGAATTCGACCCAACACAATCGTCGCTAAGCAAAAGGAAAAATATCTGACATATTGGGCAGAAACAACAAAAACCCAAAGCAAACTCAATTGCTACTTGGCCCTAAACAGACAATACAACATAGCTGATTACCTGACCATGGTAAAGGATAACAAACTGAGAAGGACCTTGACAAGGTACAGACTTAGCGAACATAGCCTAGCGATCGAAAAAGGCAGACACAGGCAGACCAGGCTGCCAAGAGAAGACAGGATATGCTCTCACTGCAGTCAGGGAGTAGTGGAGACAGAGATGCACTTCCTCACAGCCTGTGGAAAACATCAGGGCATCAGGGAGAATTTCTACCAAAAATTCTCACAAATATGCCCTGAATTCAGAAATCTGAATGACAACCAAAAACTCCCATACCTACTGGGGGAGGAGAGAAGCTGTGTAGCACTGGTGGCACACTATGTTACAGCTTGCCATGAACAGAGGGACAACCAGTAAACTAAGAAAAGAGTATATATAAATAATGCGAATGTATATTTATACACTTGGGGATATACCGGTTTATACACTATGAATAGAACTGCATTTGTGTTCAACCATAAATGTATTATGATGCTTTGGCAACATAAGATGTACCTTATCATGCCAATAAAGCGATTTGAATTTGAATTGAGAGACGGGGGGTGAGAGAGTGAGAGAGAGAGAGACGGGGGGGCGAGAGAGAGAGAGAGACGGGGGGCGAGAGAGAGAGACGGGGGGCGAGAGAGAGAGACGGGGGGGCGAGAGAGAGACGGGGGGGCGAGAGAGAGACGGGGGGGCGAGAGAGAGACGGGGGGGCGAGAGAGAGACGGGGGGGCGAGAGAGAGACGGGGGGGCGAGAGAGAGACGGGGGGGCGAGAGAGAGACGGGGGGGCGAGAGAGAGACGGGGGCGAGAGAGAGACGGGGGGGCGAGAGAGACGGGGGGGCGAGAGAGAGACGGGGGGGCGAGAGAGACGGGGGGGCGAGAGAGAGAGAGACGGGGGGGCGAGAGAGAGAGAGACGGGGGGGCGAGAGAGAGAGAGACGGGGGGGCGAGAGAGAGAGAGACGGGGGGGGCGAGAGAGAGAGAGACGGGGGGCGAGAGAGAGAGAGAGAGACGGGGGGCGAGAGAGAGATGGGGGGGCGAGAGAGAGACGGGGGGCGAACGAGAGAGAGTGACGGGGGGCGAGAGAGAGAGAGAGAGAGACGGGGAGAGACGGGGGGCGAGAGAGAGAGAGACGGGGGGCGAGAGAGAGAGACGGGGAGAGAGAGAGAGAGACGGGGGGGCGAGAGAGACGGGGGGGCGAGAGAGAGAGAGAGAGAGAGAGTGACGGGGGGGGCGAGAGAGAGACGGGGGGCGAGAGAGAGAGAGAGAGAGAGACGGGGGGAGAGAGAGAGACGGGGGGGGAGAGAGAGACGGGGGGGGCAAGAGAGAGAGACGGGGGGCGAGAGAGAGACGGGGCGAGAGAGAGAGACGGGGGGCGAGAGAGAGAGACGGGGGGCGAGAGAGAGAGAGACAGAGAGACGGGGGGCGAGAGCGAGAGAGAGACGGGGGGCGAGAGAGAGAGACGGGGGACGGGGGGGGCGAGAGAGAGGGACGGGGGGCGAGAGAGGGACGGGGGGCGAGAGAGGGACGGGGGGGCGAGAGAGAGAGGGCGAGAGAGACGGGGGGGCGAGAGAGCGAGACACTGGGGAGAGACCGGGGGGCGAGAGAGAGAGACGGGGGGCGAGAGAGAGAGACGGGGGGGCGAGAGAGAGAGAGACGGGGGGCGAGAGAGAGAGAGACGGGGGGCGAGAGAGAGAGAGAGACGGGGGGCGAGAGAGAGAGAGACGGGGGCGAGAGAGAGACGGGGGGGCGAACGAGAGAGAGTGATGGGGGGCGAGAGAGAGAGAGAGACGGGGGGCGAGAGAGAGAGACGGGGGGCGAGAGAGAGAGAGACGGGGGGCGAGAGAGAGAGACGGGGGGCGAGAGAGAGAGAGACGGGGGACGGGGGGGCGAGAGAGAGGGACGGGGGGCGAGAGAGAGGGACGGGGGGCGAGAGAGAGAGACGGGGGACGGGGGGGGCGAGAGAGAGGGACGGGGGGCGAGAGAGGGACGGGGGGCGAGAGAGGGACGGGGGGCGAGAGAGGGACGGGGGGCGAGAGAGAGAGGGCGAGAGAGACGGGGGGGCGAGAGAGAGAGAGACGGGGGGCGAGAGAGAGAGACGGGGGGCGAGAGAGAGAGACGGGGGGGCGAGAGAGAGAGAGACGGGGGGCGAGAGAGAGAGAGACGGGGGGCGAGAGAGAGAGAGAGAGACGGGGGGCGAGAGAGAGAGAGACGGGGGGGCGAACGAGAGAGAGTGATGGGGGGCGAGAGAGAGAGAGAGACGGGGGGCGAGAGAGAGAGACGGGGGGCGAGAGAGAGAGAGACGGGGGGCGAGAGAGAGAGACGGGGGGCGAGAGAGAGAGAGACGGGGGACGGGGGGGCGAGAGAGAGGGACGGGGGGCGAGAGAGGGACGGGGGGCGAGAGAGAGAGGGCGAGAGAGACGGGGGGGCGAGAGAGAGAGACACTGGGGGAGAGACGGGGGGGGGAGAGACGGGGGGGGGAGAGAGAGAGAGAGACGGGGGGCGAGAGAGAGACGGGGGGGCGAGAGAGAGAGAGACGGGGGGCGAGAGAGAGAGAGAGACGGGGGGGCGAGAGAGAGAGAGAGACGGGGGGCGAGAGAGAGAGAGAGACGGGGGGGCGAGAGAGAGAGAGAGAGAGACGGGGGGCGAGAGAGAGAGAGAGACGGGGGGCGAGAGAGAGAGAGAGAGAGACGGGGGGCGAGAGAGAGAGACGGGGGCGAGAGAGAGAGACGGGGGCGAGAGAGAGAGAGAGACGGGGGGAGAGAGAGACGGGGGGCGAGAGAGAGAGAGACGGGGGGCGAGAGAGAGAGAGACGGGGGGCGAGAGAGAGAGAGACGGGGGGCGAGAGAGAGAGACGGGGGGGCGAGAGAGAGAGAGACGGGGGCGAGAGAGAGAGAGACGGGGGGCGAGAGAGACGGGGGCGAGAGAGAGAGAGACGGGGGCGAGAGAGAGAGAGACGGGGGGCGAGAGAGAGAGAGAGAGAGAGAGACGGGGGGGCGAGAGAGACGGGGGGCGAGAGAGACGGGGGGCGAGAGAGAGAGAGAGACGGGGCGAGAGAGACGGGGGGCGAACGAGAGAGAGAGTGACGGGGGGCGAGAGAGAGTGACGGGGGGGCGAGAGAGACGGGGGCGAGAGAGAGAGAGAGACGGGGACGGGGGGGCGAGAGAGAGAGAGAGAGAGACGGCGGGGGGAGAGAGAGAGACGGCGGGGGGGGAGAGAGAGACGGCGAGACGGGGGGGGGGGGAGAGAGAGAGAGAGAGAGACGGGGGGGGGGGGAGAGAGAGAGAGAGAGACGGGGGGGGGGGAGAGAGAGAGAGAGAGAGGGGGGGGGAGAGAGAGAGAGAGAGAGAGAGACGGGGGAGAGAGAGCGAGAGAGATCGGGGGGGCGAGAGAGATCGGGGGGGGCGAGAGAGAGAGACGGGGGGTGAGAGAGAGAGAGACGGGGCGTGAGAGAGAGAGAGAGAGAGAGAGAGAGAGAGAGACTTTCAGACCCAAGAGCTAAACCCAGAAAAGAGTCCCCTGAGTCAGCTGCTACTGAAACTAAGTACTCAGCCGGACCCTGACCAGCCCCAGACCAACACAGCCGTCCAAACACCAATCCGAGTGAACCAAATCATTAAAAAATGCAAAGAAACCTACCTGGAACATTGGAACAAAATAACTGAAAGCCAAAGCAGATTAGAATGTTACCGGGCCCTAAAAAGAGAATATAAACTGGCAGACTACCTCACGACCATCAGAGACACAAAACAGAGACCGACCCTCACCAGGTACAGACTAAGCGACCACCAACTGGAAATTGAAAAAGGCAGATACAAGAAATCCTGGCAGCCTAGAGAGAATAGAATATGCGATCAATGTCTGGCCGGCGAGGTTGAAACAGAGATGCATTTCCTCCTAAAATGCGAAAAATTCAACACATCAAGAAACATATTATTCAACAAGCTAAGCCAAACAACCCCAGATTTCAAGGAATTGGATGACCTGTCAAAATTGAGATTAGTCCTAGGAGAAGGAGACAGACCATACCTTGGGGCCAAATATGTAACAACATGTCACAACCTGAGGACTGTTTAAAATTAAGACTGTTTAAAATTAATATTGAACGTACCAAATGAAGTACAAAGACAAAGACTGTTTAAAATTAATATTGTTTAAAAGTAATATTGTATGTAACCAACAAATGTCAAATCGATTGACACCTACAGAATGTTGGAAAACTGTACCTTTTTGCTATGTAAGCTTTGGCAATATGGTTCTCTGTAAACTTTCATGCCAATAAAGCATTTGAATTGAATTGAATTGAATTGACTGCTAGATTTAGTTCGGGATTAGCCTGGAGAGAGGGATGGGGGAAGGAGTGCCTGAGGGCTGGCCCGAAGGACCCCTGCGAAGGAAGGAAGGAAGAAGGCAAGCTCTCCCTCCCTATCGCACCACCTCACTCTTTCCCTCCCTCACCCTCTCTCTCTCGCTCCCCCTCTCGCTCCCAGCCCCCCCCCCCCCCCCTCGCTCCGCCTTTCCTCAGCCGGCCGGTGCGCGGGCTAGCGTGTGAGGCCCGGCCGGACTCAGCTTAGCTCAGGTCGCGCTCCGGGCCGACGTTGACGCGCGCGGGCTGACTCCCGCCCCGCCAGCCTTTACTAAGATGGTGGCGATGACTACGCTTGGCTCAGTCCCGCGCCGCCAGCCTTTACCAAGATGGTGGCGAGGGCGGGACGGGCGGTGCCTAGCTCGGGTGTGGCTGGCGAGGAGAGGCCGAGGCGGCGAGGCCTGCAGGTGGGGTAACCCTCCAAGGTTGCGGCGCCCGGCGGAGGTAGCGAGTCAAGAGGAGGGGAAAAAAAAGAGGGTGAAAGGTAGGAAAATTAATCGGCTTAGAAAAAATATTTACGAAATAATTTTTACATATATTTTGGGTAGAGCAATGGCATACACAGTGCAGCTGGAGGAAAAATAACCAGAAAAAGTGTCTTGTGACTTGATCCTGGCAGAGTACAGAAGACTTACAGGAATTGTATTGGGTACTAGTAGGGAAGGTGCATATTTACAGTTGTCTAGTGTGCATTTTATTAAACTTCATTCAGCAAGTTGGTAGTTGACTTTCAAATTTTAAATTAAATTAAAACTTCTACACTAACAAAAATGTGGAAAATGATGTTTGGGCAATAATTTCACAAGTTGGGTGAGTGTCAGGAAGCTTTGTCATTGGCATTCTATACAGGCTGTATTAAGGTAGAATAGCGAAGTGAAGTTGCAGAAATTGTTTTCCTTTCGTAATCTCAGTGTTAACCAACTCCAAATGAATTATCTCTGCAGTGTGCCAAAACTAGCCCATAGCTCAACTTTGTAGTGCAGCTGCTGATGGTGACAAATAGACTTTCTTAAGGATTCCAGCTTTTCTAGTTATATTTTGCCACTTGTTTGCCATAGTGTTGATCGTGTGCGACTACAACGTCAGAGTGGAATGTTTGTAGCTGAAGAGCTTGCAGCTTGGAGTAAAAGTGGGCCTGCAGCAACAAAGTTTACCTTTGTATATAGTTGCTGATTAAGGTCATCTTAGTGCTGAAGCTAATGCAGTGTTTCCCTTTTGGAGCAGCCAGTTCTTTAAGTTTGAGTTTATTGCAGCTACAAAATTTGTAGTTTTCCAGATATGCTGTTGATGCAGAACCTCGATCTGCCTTTCTCTTGCAGTTATTTTGAGTAAGAAAGAAACAAAGAACTGCATTTATATAGCGCCTTTCATGGCCTGAGGGCACCCCAAAGCACTTTACAGCCACTGAAGTTTAGTTTTTAAGTTTAGTCACTTTAAGTTTTGCAGTGTAAGGAGATATGGCAGCCAATTTGCATGCAGCAAGGTCCCACTAACAGCAATGTAATAATGACCAGATAATCTGTTGTAATAATTGAGGGATAAATATTGGCCAGGACACCGGGAAGAACTCCCCTGCTCCTCTTCGAATAGTGTCATGGGATCTTTTACAACCCCGAGAGAGTATGTGGGGCCTCAGTTTAACGTCTCATCTGAAAGACAGCACCTCTGACAGTGCAGCCTTCTGACTCCGGTGAGAGTTCTTCCACTGAGCCATGGCTGACACTTGTATTTAATATAATGCTAAGCAATTAATGATAAAAATGCTCTGACATCTCTGGTTTCTCAGTAAGATCTTAATCTTAAAAGTTGCACTTTGCATCATGTCCTTGAGAATAGGGGAAGTGGAAAAATAACCATGGCAAAATAATTTTTTCTAGGGTGTGAATTTTTTTCCTAAAAGCAGTGGCTCGTGTTGCAGTAAAATTCTTTAGCACTGCCAGCCCTGTGGTATTGTACCTAGTTACTGGCTAAAGCTTAGGTTCCACAGTGCCTGCATTGTGAATTCACTCAGTTTGATTTTGTATTTGGAAGGCAATTTCTGGCTTGTAAATCAAAAACTTTGCTTATAAATAGGAGTTTGAAAATCATACTGAATTCCTTCCCCCCCCCCCCCCACACACACCTTTTTTCTTAATTTTTCTTTGAAAATGTTGTCCCTTTTTGTTAAAGGTGTTGTTGTCATTTGACTGCAGCTCTCTTAACTCCAGAGTGTACTCGGGAACAGTTGAATGAAATATTTTGCTGATGACTGTAAATCTGCAGGAAGGATGTTCCCGATGGTCGGGGGAGTCCAGAACCAGGGGTCACAGTCTAAGGATAAGGGGTAGGCCATTTAGGACTGAAATGAGGAGGAATTTCTTCACCCAGAGAGTGGTGAACCTGTGGAATTCTCTACCACAGAAGGCAGTTGAGGCCAATTCATTAAATATATTCAAGAAGGAGTTAGATATATTTCTTAAGGCTAAAGGGATCAAGGGGTATGGGGAGAAAGCAGGGACAGGGTACTGAATTTGGATGATCAGCCATGATCGCATTGAATGGTGGAGCAGACTCGAAGGGCCGAATGGCCTACTCCTGCTCCTATCTTCTATCATAGTTTTTTGAAAAAGGGATAAAACAGCACAATTTTGGATATTTTATAAAACTTAGTTGGTTTGACAACAGTTCCCCTAACTGGACTTTGTCCCCTATGATATGGAAGCTCTACTTTTTCAGTAAGTTGCTGTTTCATAATTACATGCTCCAGAGGATTTACGATTACCCTACTTGCAGTAATCTGCATGCTGGATCAAACTTAGCTTCATATTGGATAATAAAGTTTCTGGATTGACGAATTCTGCCAATTACTTCCGACAACACTTAATTAAACACAGTATTTTACTGAAGCTAATGCAATTTGTCGGTAAACTTTTGATTTATGTTGCCAGATTAACAAATTGTTAACTTGTTAAGGGTTTGGGAACAATCTAATGCTTGCAGCCATTAGCAATTCATTACAGCAGTCACACTGTATTTTAAACTGTGCTAAGAAAACCACACATTTTTAACAACCACACATTTGTAAAAGTGTATGTGGTTAATAGTTTATTGATTTGCATAGTGATTGAAATACCAACTAATTCCATGCTGTGTAGCCACATAAACATGAGTGATGTACAATCTTAAAAGAAAAGTAACAGTTGGATAAAAGCAAGCTCTTCCTCTGAAAGTCGTATCTGGAAATATGGTTAGTGAAATATCAAATGGACTACGTCTTAAGACCTTGCCTAAAGCTAGTTTTTCTAAGTGAAAGATTTTCATGGATCATAAGATATTAAGTACTTGGATAATTTGCCTAATCATAACTTATTGTTGAAGTGTCGGCTTGTCTCGGTGATGGTACTCTCACCTCTGAGTCAGAAGGTTGTGGGTTCACGCCCGATTCCAGGACTTAAGCACATGATCAAGACTGATATTTCCATGCATTACTGAGGGAGTGCTGCATTGTCAGAGATGCCATCTTTCGGATGAGATGTTAAATGCCTGCTTGTTCAGATATGTGTAGAAGATTCCATGGCTCTATTCAAAGAGCAGGGTGCTTTTCCAGTGGTCTAGCCAACATTATCCCTCAACCAACACCACCAAACAGATTAACTGGTCATTCATTGGCTATTAATATATATATTGGCCCAGAAATTCGGGTCGAGGGCTTCCCGCGGGTGTAAGCCCCCGACCTGCACTTAACTTGCGCGCCGGCCATTGAGCTGTGGGCCCCTGTGGAATTCCAATCCTGGGCCTGCTCCAACTGCCGGCGCACAGTGCTTGCGTATCCCAGGGGCGCAGTTAGTTCGATGCGTCCCCTGGGATCACGTGGGTCATGGGGAGCCAATCGGAGCAGGGAATGCTTCATTCATAAGTTTGACAGGAAGGGCTGTCAAACTTATAAATACTATATAAGCCCCAAAACATCACTAAATCTTCCAAAAAAAAAAAAAATTTTAATGACATTTTTTAAATAAGCTATAAATTACATGAAATAATTATTTTAAACATTTAAATTTTTGAAATTTTTTTTATTTTCTAACAGGGCTAAAAATAAACTTGCCTTTCTTTAAAGTATTTAAAAATAATAAACCTGTGGAAAAATTGTTTTAATTTTAATTAATTCACCACTTACCTTGTAAAAAGCAGGCCTTGCGACTGCTTTTTATATGTGTAACTCCTGGAGACTTGCCCTCCTGGGAAAACCTGCAAAAGAAACGAAAGTTCGCTGCGCACGTGCAGCCTCTCCTGTGCACGCGTTCGACCTTTCAACCCCTTTCAGGGGAACGGAAGTGCCGGTTTCCCACGCATGCACAGTGCATGCAGGAAACCGGCACTTCCATTGGGCCTACGGGTGAGTACCCCGTGCGTACTCACCCGTGGAGACCCGAATTTCTGGGCCACAATCTTGTGATTATTGAATTGTGACAGGACCACTATCCATTGCACTTTCTCTCAGACTGTGTACAGTTGCTTGGTGAGTGTCTCGAGTCCAGAGATCTAAAATAATTGTGCTCCATAAAAGGAGCAGAGAATACCTTAACTTTAACCTACAGAGACCCTTTATAAAAGTTGAAAATTTGAAAACATTTTAAAGTATATCTTGTATGTGGACTCTTGCCTTTTCCTTATGACTAATTGGGGTAGAAATCTGATCTCGTTGCACCTGTTTTTTTGGCACAAATCTAGGGTTAAAACCGTCCAATTTCGTGGAACTATGTCCTGTGCCCCAAGAGTGCCTAAATTACGTCTGGCGCCATTTTGGCTCGGGCAATAGTCAAGTGTCTCTGGTGGCCACCTTAAACAGGTGTTTGGCCCCATGCATGTGCTAATAAGGGATCTAATATCCGTTTAAGGACCCCTCTCAGACCTTACTCAGATTCTTGCTGCAGCCTAATCAGCGGTCCTTAAAGGGATCGCCAACAAAAGGGTAATCTTTTAACTTACCTTATCTTTTAACTTGCTTTATGTGGAGCTGAAGGAGCACTCCTGCTCCTTCTGGCTCCATAGCAATCTTGAGGGACATTGCCAGCAAGCTCTTGCTCCACTCCTGTTCTGCCACCGTTGTTGCAGTTGGCCCAAATTGGTGGGGAGCCAACCGACAAACCGCCTGTAGACGTGCAGTTGGCGCCTGCAATTCTCTGGCCTCTGGCTTCTGACATGCACTCTTGAGAGCGTCATTTATTTTGGGCCCTAAATGGGTCTAAACCAATTTCTAGCCCATTGAAGATCTGTTAACCAAGTACATGATGATTTTGCAAAGGCTTCATAGTCACTCTGCTCAGTTGAACATTGGAGTATCCCCATCAGCACACTTTTTTTAAAGATCTAACAATGACAACTGCAGCATTTAATACATTTTAACTATAAATGTGGAAGGGGACACCTTCATGGATCAGTGTGGAACCTTAAGCATTAGTGTTTAAGTGCAAGGTGTGTAAGTATTGTCCATTTGTTTAGGGAACTTTTTTTAATAAACACTTTGAGAGCGAAGCTGTGGAAAGAAAATGCTAAACTTTGGTAAACTATATAAATTGTATAATTAATATAATAAATTAAAATTTAACGAACAGCTAGCTTGTATCATAACCAGTTTGGTTCCTGGCTGCTTAATGTTGAGGTTCCCAAATGGGAGGGGGGGTGGCGAGCAGGATGGGCTGGTCTAAACTAACGAGTAACAAGTGCCATCTCTGCAATCTTGCATAGGAGGTGCATTGTAGGACGATCTCAGCGCACAATGTTTTGAATCCCAGTCAATTTGTTGAAGTAGATGTTGGACTTTGCTACCAGTCCAGATAGATCCTTGCCTGAATTTATAGCTGCCATTTCAAATTAAGTGTTCCCATCACCCCGAGACACGCCTCCAAGTTACTGGTGTAGGTGAGTGGGCAGGTAGAGAAAGTGCATGGGACAAGAATCTCTTGTGGGTGGGAGAGGGGCTCAGCTAAAAAAAATTGAGAACCTTTGCTTTAAGGTTAAAATTAATTGCACTGTAACAAGTGTTGCATGGTGGATCATACTTCAAGATGCATTGCTGTAAATCTGTGAAGACTTGCACAACTTTCCTTCTCTTTTCTTTTTATTGCAGAACTTGACAGAGGACGTTGGCCAAGACGACCAGCAATCAGGTATGTGTGTGATTTTCTTTCCTTCCCTAAGCCAATGGGATAGCTACTGTGAGTGTTTTTGCTGACATCCAGACTCCGTGGATAGATGGATTAATAGTTGTTTGTTGCTGGCTCTGAATGGGACAACTCCAATGACTTTGCTTTTGAAAATTTATGTGTGGTATGCTCATTGCTGTGCACAGATGTGCAGTTATTTTTTTGTATAGTTAGCACAATGTGTATCTTGCCATGATTGATGAAACGTAGCTCACTGATGGGTTTGGTTAATGCCTAGACTTGGAATGCTGAAAAGTAACTAGCAGTCTAATGTAGGCCCTTTTTGACTTCCTGTTGCCAGTCTAGATAAAGGAAAATTAGTGCATATATGTGATAGCCTTGGGCTCAGTTCTTTGGCTAATGGAAGCATGTGATTATAGCTTCTGTCAATGTTTAATTTTCAAAAGAAGGTTGGAGGGGACATCCTGTCCCACTGGTGGGATAAACCCACCAGAGAGCAATATGGGTACAGAGGTATTCAGTAGGGTAGGCATGTCCTTGGGAGTCCTCATTGACACAGGACTCCATGAAGTATCATTATTTCAAGTTAGAGACCTTCTGCTGATTACCAGCTGTTGCCCCCCTCAATTGATGAATCAGAACTCCTTGATGTTGAACATCACCTGGAGGAAGTGCTAAGGAAAACAAGGGCACAAAATTTAATCAATATTCAGCAAGAAGACTGGCTGTCTTGAGCATGTGGAGTCAGGGGACAAGTAGCAGAATGAATAGTAAGCGGGCTACTAAACAGAAAAGAGTTGGGGGTTAAAGGTAGCTACTCTGACTGGCAAAAGGTAGAAAGTGGTGTTCCACAGGAATCTGTGGAAACCACTGTTCACAATTTACCTTAAAGATTTGGACTTGGGAATCAGAAGTACAATTTCAAAATTTGTGGACAACACCAAATTGGGGAGTAAAATTAATACTGAGGAAGAATGCAACAAAATACAAGATGACATTAATAAACTTGCAGAATGGGTGTGTAATTGGCAAATTAATTTCAATATAGGTAAGTGTGAGGGTGGTGCATTTTGGTAGGAAGAATAAGGAGGCCACATACTGCTTGGATAATAAGAGTCTAAATGGAATAGAGGAGCAAAGGGGTCTAAGGGTAAAGATACACAAATCACAAAGTAGTGATGCAGGTTAATAAGGCCATTACAAAAAAAGCAAACCAAGCACTGGTGTTCATTGTCTAGAGGGATAGAATTGAAAAGCAGAGAAGTTATGTTAAGCTTGTATAAAACCTTGGTAAGACCACACTTTGAGTAATGTGAACAGTTCTTGTCTTCGTATTATTATAAAAAGGATATCGAGGCACTGGAGATGGTGCAAAAAAAAAAAAAAGGTTCACAAGGATGATACCAGAGCTCTGAGGATATAGTTATCAAGAAAGGCTGAACAGGCTGGGGCAATCTACAGCAGCACCTGAATAACATCCATGCTTGGACTGACAAGTGGCAGGCAACATTTGTGCCACATAAATGTCTGGCAAAGACCATTTCGAATATGATGAGGCTCAACCATCTCCCCCTGACTTTTAATATCATCACCAAAGGCACTACCATCAACATCCTGGGGGGTCTCCATTGACCAGAAGCTTAACTGGACCAGTCATGTCAACATCGTGGCTGCAAGAACAGGGCCAAGGCTGGGTATTTTGCAATGAGTGGCACACCTCCTGACCCCTCAAACCTTTCCACTATCAAGGAGGCTGAAGTCAGGAGTGTGATGGAATACTCCTCATTCTTTTGGATAGGTGCAGTCGCAACAGCACGCAAGAAGCTCAGCACCATCGGGACACAGAAGAGTCCACTTGATCGGTGCTCCCACCAGTGGAATCTATCCAGCCTGTGCACCACTGGCACACCGGTTGTAGTATGTACTATTTACAGGAAGCACTACTGCAATTTACCAAGTTTGCTTTGACTGCAACTCTGAGCCCTGCGACTTCTACCACTGAGAAGGACAAACCGCAATATCATGGGAGCCCCATAACTTCGAAGCTCTCCTTCCAGTCACAAGGACAGTACTTGTTGATTCAAAATCCTGGAATTCCCTACCTAACATCATTGTCTGAACTTCATTACCACAAGGACCACATCATGGAGAAGGCACACCACCAGGGAAAGTATAGATGGGCAATAAATGTGGCCTTGCCAGCATTTCCCACATTCCAAGAAATTCTAAGGTTCAAAACTAGATGGTGTGACAATCAGGTTCCAAATGCTGGTTACTGTTCTGAAAGAGTGTTGGGCCAGGCAGCATCTGTGGAGAGAGTAACAGAGTTAACGTTTCAGGTCGATGACCTTTTGACAGAACCAGAAGATTTGAAGATGAATAGCTTTTAAGCAAGTACAGAGCCAGGGAAAAGAGGGCAGGAAAAAAACAAACAAAAGAGGTCTGTGCTGGGCTGCAGGGCAGGAGTGGTTAACTGAAAAAAGTGATGCTGATGCAAGGGAAGTGAAGGTGATAGTGAAAAGTATAGAAACAAAAGATGGGTCCAGATGAAATGTACAGGGTTACAGCAGAATAGCAGAGGGGGGAGGGTAGCATGGAAAATCTGGCAAAGAGAAGATTCCTGTGGCCTGGGAATGTGACGGAAGAAAGGTAAGTAGATCCGAGGATGCAGATTACCCCGCTGGCTATGTATTGATGGGGGAAACCCACCCCAAGCACTAGACCACACCACCTCCATTTGCAGTGGCTCTGGTGCAGCTGTCATCTGTTTCCAAAACCTGCTGCCCGAGAGAAAATGTGAGTATACTCATTGGAGGATGCGGATAAATGTAGGATAATCATTATTGGCCACCTTTCATATTTCTTGCTAAAAATGACTTGTTTGGTTTACTTTGTACATCACTTTGTAACAGTTTACTTTTAAGAGGGCCACTAATGGTAACTCTTTTCAAAGAATTATTAATTAATTTAATATTCAGGGTTAATGGCTACATTTACAGGTGCTAATCAATTCCTTTATATAGTTGGGAGAAGTTCCAATTATGGCCATTAGGATTACATAGGATTTACAGCACAGAAACAGCCATTTGGCCCAACCAGTCTATCCTGGCATTTATGCTCCACTCGAGCCTCCTCCCGTCTTTCCTCATCTAATTTATCCACAGAACCCTCTATTCCCTTCTCCCTCATGCTTATCTAACCTCCCCTTCAATGCAGCAATACTGTTAGCCTCAACTACTCCCTGTGGCACTGATCTTTATGCAGAAATTAGCTTTCACTTGGATTCTTTAACTTTTTTTGTTAAAATGAGGATTGTGGTGACTTCTAATCCACTCCCTCCAAATCATTGATTGCCATTATCAACCTATATGCAACTGAAGGTAGCTTAGTTTACTTTTTGGAGTTGTTCAGAGAAAGGGGTGATTCTGCAACAACAAAAAAATCTCTGAAAGGGATCTAATTTATGGCTTTCAGCTTAACTTTTAGTTCCATGATCAAATATGTGCAACTTCTTCAGGGAGAGCCTCTGTTTGGTTTACTTTGTACATCTTATGAGACATTTGTGGGAAATATTTAATTGTTCACAATTTTTATAAAGCTATGGGCTAGAGTTGTCTGCTTCTGTGCTCACCAGCCCACAATTTTCCACCTGTTAAAGCGAATAGGTAGAAATTCATGGGCTGGTGAGCACAGAAGCAGAAAGTCCAGCCTCAATTGCGTGGAGGAATTGTAGCTGCTTGTGAAAGAAGTTTGATAGCTGTGGAAATTATTTTATTGCTCTGTACAGTTACATAGGACCAGGAGTAGGCCCTCTAGCCTGTTTGCCATTCAGTTAGATCATGGCTGATCTGTACATCAACTCCATTGACCTCTTTCTCCCCCCCACCCCCCCCCCCTCTCTGCCCCCAACTTTTTGATGCCCTCCCCTAATAAAAATATATTGATCACATCCTTGAACATTTCAATTGACCTTACATCCACACCTCTGAGTCAGAAGGTTGTGGGTTCAAGTCCAATTGGCATTCGATAAGGTATCACATAAAAGGTTGCTACGCAAGATAAGGGCTCATAGGGTTGAGGGTAATATATTTGCATGGATAGAGGATTGGTTAACTGACAGAAAACAGAGTAGGGATAAATGGGTCATTTTCCTGTTGGCAGGCTGTAACTAGTGGGGTGCCACAAGGATCAGTGCTTGGGCCTCAGCTATTTACAGCCTATATTGATAACTTAGACGAAGGGACAGCGTGCAATGTATCCAAGTTTGCTGATGATACAAAGCTAGGAAGAAAGTAAGCTGTGAGGAGGACACAAAGAGCCTGCAAAGGGATATAGACAGGTTAAATGAGTGCGCAATAAGGTGGCAGATGGAGTATAATGTGGGGAAATGTGAGCTTATTCACTTTGGTAGGAAGAATAGGAAAACATAATTTTTTTTTAAATGGTGAGAAACTATTAAATGTTGGTGTTCAGAGAGATTTAGGTGTCCTCGTACAGGAAACACAAAGTCAGCATGCAGGTCCAGCAAGCAATTGGGAAGGCAAATGACATGTTGACCTTTATTGCAAGGGGGTTGGCATACAAGAGTAAGGAAGTCTTACTACAATTGTACAGGCCTTTGGTGAGACCACACCTGGACTACTGTGCACAGTTTTGGTCTCCTTATCTGAGGAAGGATATACTTGCCTTGGAGGCAGTGCAACAAAGGTTCACTAGATTGATCCCTGGGATGAGAGGGTTGTCCTATGAGGAGAGATTGAGTAGATTGGGCCTATACTCTCGAGTTTAGAAGAATGAGAGGTGATCTCATGGAAGCATATAAGATTCTGAGGGGGCTTGACTGGGTAGATGCTGAAAGGTTGTTTTCCCCTGGCTGGAGAGTCTAGAACTAGGGGGCATAGTCTCCGGATAAGGGATCGGCAATTTAAGCCTGCGATGAGGAGGAATTTCTTCACTCGGAGGGTTGTAAATCTTTGGAATTCTCTACCCCAAAGGGCTGTGGATGCTGAGTCATTATATATATTCAAAGCTGAGATAGATAGATTTTTGGACTCTAGGGGAATCGAGGGATATGGGATCAGGTGGTAAAGTGGAGTTGAGGTTGAAGATCAGCCATGATCTTATTGAATGGCGGAGCAGGCTCGCGGGGCCGTATGGCCTACTCCTGCTCCTAATTCTTCAGTCCTTATCCATAGATTTGAGCACATAATCTAGGCTGACACCTCAATGCAGCACTGCAGGAGTGCTGTGCTGTCAGTGGTGGTGTCTTTTAGATGAGGTGTTAAGCCGAGCCACTGTCTGCCCCCTCTGGTGGATGTAAAAGGTCCAAAAAAAGCAGAGGACTACTTCCGAGTGTCTGGGCCAATATTTATCCCTTGACCAGCATCACTTAAACAGATTGGGACAGATTTTCCGATCGGAGGCTTCCTGCATGCAGATGTCTCCGATCTGGAAAAATCTACGCACCTACCTGCTGGCTCTGTAGGTCCCGAGACTTCTAATCCTGGGCGCCTCCTGGTCTGTGCGCGCAGCCATGGGGAACCAATCGAAGAAGGGAATCCCCTTTCATACTTTTGACAGGTCTCTATGTATAGATCTGTCAAAAGTATGAATGGGGATCACTTTATATAAAAAAAAAAGTTAAACATTAAAAAATCACGTATTTAAAATTAGTTAATTTTTTGAAAAATAATGTTTTTTACGGGGCTAAAAATAAACTTTTTTAAAAGTATTTTTAAAATTATAAATCAGTGGAAATTTTTTTTTTTAAACTCTCTTCTGTTGGTAAAAGCAGGCACTTTGCATGCCTGAAACCGGCTCTTGCGAGGCTCCGACAGGTGCCCTCGTACTCGCCCATGGGGGTCGGAATATCGGGCCCATTATCTGTTCGTGTATCACCAGCGCAGGCACGATGGGCCAAATGGCCTCCTGTTCTGTATCATTCTATGATCTCATTGCTGCTTGTGTGACCTTGCTCTGTGCAAATTGGCTGCTGTGATTCCCTACATCACAACAGTGACTACAATTCAAAGTACTTAATTGCTGTAAAGCTCTTTGGGGTGTCCTGAGTTTGTGAAAGGTACTATATAAATGCAGGTTCTTTCCTTTTTCTTTCTAATTGTACCCTGCCGTTATAGCTGCCTGATCGATCAAGCTAATGACCTGGAGAAGAAATTAACTATTGAGTACATGCCATTATCTCAAAGGAAAAGGCCTGAAATTTCATTCCAACTTGAATTTTCTTCCTTCTACCCTGAAATATTGTGCAGTGTACATTTGAAAGAATCACTTTTTTGAAATTAATCATTTGGGTAGATTATTCTTTGTGTATAATCTTACTGTTGGGGATATCGAATCCTTAAGTATTGGTATATTGTACATTGGTACTATGTGTATATGTAGCTGAGTATGGCGGTTATTTGTATTTCTAATTTTATTATGCAGGAAATCTTCGATCTTGCAGTTGCCCCTCCGACTGCTGTAACAAGGGAATGCCACCCAGGAAAAAGAGGAGACCCACAGTAGCAGATGATCTGACAGCTAAAAAAAGCAGGCATGATGGGTATGTTTTTAGTTTTGTGAAAAGAATGAAAGCTAGATGTCCCCAACAAATTGCTAGGTTATTTGAAAGAAAGAATATCTTGCATCAGCACTCTGTTTCCCTCCTTCCTCCAAACTTTGTGACTTGGTCCTGTAAATTGAAATAGACACATTATTTTCATTGGCTCTAATTCGTGAGGTGTCGTATAATAGTTCACAAGCTTGCTACACATCTAAAATCTTTCCTAGTCACTTATGTGAAAATAATTTTCCCACTTTCTTGTAAACCACAAGGACAGGTGGCAGATAAATGTTTTACCACTCTGACACATATAATACAAAGAAAGGTAACGAGTTATGTCTGACATCAAATAAACTGGGCTGTAGAGGCAAGTGGGAAGAATTAAAGCTGTAGGATCCACAAGATACTGCTTTAATTAGGCTAGGCAGAAGTGAGCACACTGTTAACCTCAAGACTAATTTCTTCATGTTACAAGCTACTCGTGGAGTAATTGATCCTTTATTACACTTCAAGTTGCTTTTGGAGTATAGAGGCTAGATAATCAAATGACGCAAAGGGTATCTGAATAATCAGTTGCTGCACCTTGAGTGTTTCTTTTTTATATGATATAATTAGGATTACGGAGACATGACTCCAGGGTGACCAAGGCTGGGAATTCAACATCCAGGGGTATTCAATATTCAGGAAGGACAGGCAAAAAGAAAAAGGAGGTGGGGTAGCATTGCTGGTTGAAGAGATTAACACAATAGTAAGGAAGGATATTCGTTTTGATGATGTGGAATCTATATGGGTAGAACTGAGAAATACCATGGGGCAGAAAACATTAGTGGGAGTTGTATACAGACCCCCGAACATTAATGCTGAGGTTGGGGATGGCATTAAACAGGAAATAAAAGACACGTACAATAAGGGCACAGCAGTTATCATGGGAATTCCTAGAGTGTATACGGGATGGTTTCCTGGACCAATATGTCGAGGAACCAACTAGACATCAGGCCATCTTGGACTGGATATTATATAATGAGAAAGGATTAATTAGCAATCTTGTTGTGCGAGGCCCTTTGGGGAGGAACGATCATAATATGATAGAATTCTTCATTAAGATGGAGAGTGAAGTAGTTGACTCAGAGACTAGGGTCCTGAATTTAAATAAAGGAAACTACGATGGTATGAGGCGCGAGTTGGCTAGGATGGATTGGGGAACGTTACTTAAAGGGTTGACGGTGGATAGGCAATGGCAAACATTTAAAGATCGCATGGATGAACTACGGAATTTGTTCATCCCTGTCTGGCATAAAAATAAAACAAAAAAGGTGGCGCAACTGTGGCTAACCAGGAAAATTAGGGTTAGCATAAGATTCAAGGAGAGGACTTATAAATTGGCCAGAAAAAGCACCAAATCTGAGGATTGGGAGCAGTTTAGGAGTCAGCAAAGGAGGACAAAAGGATTAATTAAGAGGGGAAAATAGAGTATGAGAGTAAGCTTGCAGGGAACATAAAAACTGACTGTAAAAGCTTCTATAGATATGTGAAGAGAAAAAGATTGAAGTCAAGCATGGGTCCCTTGCAGTCAGAATCAGGGGAATTTATAATAGGGAACAAAGAAATGGCTGACAAATTAAATACATACTTTGGTTCTGTCTTCACAAAGGAGGACACAAATAACCTCCCAGAGATGTCGGGGAACATAGGGTCTAATGAGAGGGAAGAACTGAATGAAATCAGTATTTGTAGGGAAATGGTGTTGGGGAAATTGACGGGATTGAAGGCCGATAAATCCCCAGGGCCTGATAATCTACATCCTAGGGTACTTAAGGAAGTGGCCCTAGAAATAATAGATGCATTGCTGGTCATCTTCCAAAATTCTATAGACTCTGGAGCAGTTCCCATGGATTGGAGGATAGCTAATGTAACCCCACTATTTAAAAAAGGTGGTAGAGAGAAAATGGGGAATTACAGACCGGTAAGCCTGACATCGGTAGTGGGGAAAATGCTAGAGTCCATTATAAAAGATGTAATAGCAGAGCACTTGGAAAACAGTGACAGGATCGGACAATTTCAACATGGATTTACAAAAGGTAAATCATGCTTGACTAATCATCTGGAATTTTTTGAGGATGTAACTGGTAGAATAGATCAGGGAGAACCAGTGGATGTGGTGTATTTGGACTTTCAGAAGGCTTTCGATAAGGTCCCGCATAAGAGATTAGCGTGTAAAGTTAAAGCACATGGGATTGGGGGTCAGGTACTGACTTGGATAGAGAACTGGTTGGCAGACAGGAAGCAGAGTTGGAATAAACAGGTCTTTTTCCGGGTGGCAGGCAGTGACTAGTGGGGTACTGCAGGGATCGGTGCTAGGACCCCAGCTATTCACAATATATATTGATGATCTAGACAAGGAGATATTACATCTAGTTCCCAAGTTTGCAGATGACACAAAGCTGGGTGGGCGTGTGTGTTGTGAGGAGGATGCCGAGAAACTCCAGTATGATTTGGACAGGTTGGGTGATTGGGCAGATGCATGGCAGATGCAGTATAACGTGAATAAATGCGAGGTTATCCACTTTGGTGGCAAAAACAAGGAGGCAGATTACTATCTGAACGGCAATAGATTGGGAGAAGGGGAAGTGCAACGAGACCTGGGTGTCCTTGTGCACCAGTCGCTGAAGGTAAGAATGCAGGTGCAGCAGGCGGTTAAGAAGGCAAATGGTATGTTGGCCTTCATAGCGAGAGGATTCGCGTACAGGAGCAAGGATGTCATGCTGCAGTTGTACAGGGCCTTGGTGATACCACACCTTGAGTATTGTGTGCCGTTTTCGTCGCCTTATCTGAGGAAGGATGTTCTTCCCATGGGGAGAGTGCAGCAAAGATTCACCAGACTGATACCTGGGATGGCAGGAATGACGTATGAGGAGAGATTGGGTCGATTAGGCTTATATTCGCTAGAGTTTAGAAGATTGAGAGGGGATCTCATTGAAACTTATAAAATTCTAACAGGACTAGACAGGCTCGATGCAGGAAGGATGTTCCCGATGGCGGGGGTGTCCAGAACCAGGGGTCACAGTTTAAAGATAAGGGGTAAGCCATTTAGGACAGAGATGAGGAGGAATTTCTTCAACCAGAGAGTGGTGAACTTGTGGAATTCTCTACCACAAAAGGCAGTTGAGGCCAATTCATTAAATATATTCAAGAACGCGTTAGATATATTTCTTAAGGCTAAAGGGATATGGGGAGAAGGCAGGGACAGGGTACTGAATTTGGATGATCAGCCTTGATCTCATTAAATGGCAGAGCAGGCTTGAGGGGCCAAATGGCCTACTCCTGCTCCTATCTTCTATGTTTCCCCCAAAAGAAAATGTGCAATCTGCATGTACATTTACTACTCATGAATGAAGAAGTGAGGGACTGGGCTAAAGCATAGGAATGCCTCACCTTAAACTATAGCGGAACTGTACTAACTTCTCCTTCATGCACTGCATAAGATTTTTTTAACTGCAAATGGCCATGTTCAGTCTTTTTCCTCCTATCATCTTTCATGTTGATATGAGAGAACCTTACTTACTTAACCTTACTTAATGAAAATAATTTTGTTTTAAATGATCTTGACTGGCAAATATTAAATTATATTTTGATATTTTTTGTTCTGTGTTTCTGGAGAAGCAATTCAGTATTTTATATAGTAGTTCATTTTGAGATAGAAAGTTGTCCTCCATTTTCACCAGTAGAACACTTACTCAGCCCTTTGTTACATTGTGTTAATTTTACTTACCTTCATTCAGGTGAAACAAAAAGCTTAATGCTTCAAAAGCTTTGTCTCTTTCATTTGGAGCAGAGGTGATCTATCTAACATTGTGGAAGTTGGTTGGAGGTTTTTCACCCAAACGTTAATAGGCTTGTAGCATAAGTTGCCAGGGAAGGTTTTGAAGCACAGTGCGTTCAAGGGAATTGGATGCATTTCCAGGAAGAGATTGAGGGATAGGTGAGATGACTAACTGAGTTGAGCTATCAAATGGAAAGACTTGTTAGCTCTAATAGTCTCTTCCTGTTCAATTTTTTTGTTCTTCCAAACTGTCATTGCTTGTCTTTATTTGGAATGGCTGATAATGAGGGCTTATGCTGAAGGCGCTGCCTCTGGCACTACCATCAGATTTACCTGAGTCTTGCTCGAAAACCTCATCAAAGCTTGAGAAAATCGATTCCCTTTTTGTCATCCAGTACAAGGTCAGATGCAGAAGACAACTATATAGGTGCTTTAAATTTACCAATAGGGCTATGGCTGATATTTTTACAAAGAACTGAACTGTCTGGAATAAGCTTATTAGTAAACTTCCACAAGTTGGTAAATTTAAAGGTGTAGTTGCTACCTTTTTATAATTGGTTATCTGACCCCTCAAAGCCTTTCCACCATCTGCAAGGCTCACGTCAGGAGTGTGATGCAATATTCAACCACTCCTCTATATGGGTACAGCTTCAACAATGGGCAAGAAGTTTGGCACCATCCAGGATAGAGCAGTTCACTTGAATGGTGCCCCGGGACTTTATATTCACTCCTTCCACCACCAGCACACTGTGGCTGCAGTGTTTACTATCTACACGATGCACTGCAGCAACGCACCAAGGCTACTTTGACAGCACCACCCTCAAATGCGGCCTCTTATCACCATGAAGAGCAAGAGCAGCAACTACTTGTATTTACCTTGTCTCTTATTGTAGTAATGTATGCTAATGTGCTTCAGAGGTGTGAAAACTACCATGAGGAATAGCAGAAGATTTGAGGTGACTGAAGGCATGGTTGAAGACGTATGTTTTGAGGATGCTTTTGAAGATTGAGAGCGATATCTTGGTGGTGGTGGAGAAATTTAGGACAAAAGTTTAGAATGTGGGACCGAGGCAGCTGATGGGCCTGCCAATGAAGACTGGGATAGGAGAGGGGAAGAGAGAGGACAAGCAAAGAAAGTTAGTATCAGAAGAAAGGGGGTTGCTGGCATAGATGCTGGAAGAAGTTGTATTGGTAGAGGGGGGAATAAGGCCATAAAAAAAATTTGCAAACGAGAAGGAAGGCTTTGAATGGAATGGAGAGTTGATGGAGGTGTATGAGCCCAGGGATAATAAGGGAATGGGACTTGGTGTGGGACAGGATTGTGAGATTTAGACAAGTTGGAGTTTATTTGGGGACCACTGCATGAAATTAAAATTCTGTTGAAATATCCCTTGAGATTAAATAAATTGGGTAGAATCTGTGACTGACAAACAGTGGATGGTTTGGTTTACAACAGATAGTGTTGCTCTTGAGGAGTGGGCTGTTGGGAAAACGTTTTGCACTTAGTGACAAAGCACTATTCATGCCCAGAAAACTCTTCATATTTAAAGGCATATGCTTCCAAATTTTCTAAATAATGTGGGCAATCAGGTAACTAGCAGCGGATGATAATTTAAGATAAACTGTTAACGTTGTATAAAGTTAGGCATATTTAGTCTAATCTTTCATTTGTCTTTTCTACAGCACCATGTACAGGAAACAAGATTCAACTAGGATGAAGCCTGAAGAGGAAGGGTTCTCCAGCAAGCAATGCTTAGAGTGGTTCTATGAGTATGCAGGTGTGTTTAAATGCTACAGAGTTCAATGCTAACTAACCAACATGCCCCTAAGAGTTCCCTGGTGCGTTTGTTGGAGAGCATCTCCAGTGCACCTATTTACTTAAGTTATATACTCCTGGGCCCTGTAATAGTAATTTATGCTTTTAAAAAATGTACATGTATGCGACCAAGTTTAATTTTGGCCCAAGCAGCACTGATCATTTCTTCAGATCAAATAATGTAGTCGAACAGACTTACTGACATTTTGATTGATAATGGGCCTTTGTCGCTAAATCCCAAATGTGCATATGACAATGATTCAACTGTCTGTACCAATGTACTATTTTGAAACTGCTGCTCAATATTTAATCTGTGTTGATAGATTATTACAAATTTAAGGCAATTTGCCATGAACAGAAATGAGTTTGGAGAGACTGCTTATTAGTGTCCTAAATAGCTCTGGGGGAAATACTGCAACAAAATATCTAAAGTACTGTGCTATGTTGTAGGTAGTGATGATGTCATAGGTCCTGAAGACATGGAGAAATTCTGTGAAGACATTAGAGTTGAACCTGAAAATGTAAGTGCTTGTGGAAACAAATCTGTAGTAAAACAATGAGAAGATGCTTAATCTAATTAGAGACTTCCTAATATTTTATTTGAACTTTTGTTGAAGGTATATATCAAGAACTAGACTGAACGTTCTGTATTTGTGAATTTAAGTGATCTCTGGAGGCAGTTCCAGGAGCCTGAATATCATTGCTTTGGCAATAACTTTTCAGCACTTTTTAGAGAATGAAACAGGAGCACTGCATGAAGCCCAGATGGTCACAGTTACACAGCATAAGATGTACAACTAAAACTGCATCTGCCTAGGAGGCAAAACACTTCACTTAGCTGGCTACAAATCTGCTCTCTGGGAGTGAAACTGTGTCCTTTGTGGTCTGGAAACGGGCCTTATTTCTCCTGACTGACTAACCACAAACCAGCCCTTCCAAGAGAGATAAAATTGCAGCCCACAAAAGGTCAATTATTCAAATAGGGTTAAATGTGCAGCTTCAATGGGAAAGCTGCATCCCTAGATGGGTACTCAGTAAATATGCTTGGTGCTGACATTGGGCAAATCAGCTGTCCCTATATAATAGCAGTCAGCTATTATGTTTGTATTTCTGTCTGTCTGTCTTTGCCCGCTCCAGTCATAGAATTACATGGAGATTAACATGGAAACAGGCCATTCAACCCAACCAGTTTGTGTTGACCAAACAGGAGTATACTAATAATAGTTGCAAACCTGTACCCTTTTCTCCCCCAATCTCTCCCTTCCAATTCCTGCCCTCATTTAATGAATCTCTTTTACAATAAGATGTTTTTAAAAAAATAATCAGTTACCTTTTTCTCATTTCCCATTTGATTTTTTAATATTCTAATGTATAGTGAGGGCTGATGTTTGAGACCTGGCTGGGAAAAGTTGTTGAGCCTGTGTACACTAACATCTAAAGATAATCTCAAAATGCGTTAAAAGGGGCTTTTTTTCTCTCCAATCAATTGTATGTAAATGATCGCCTGCTAAAGTTATTGCAGTGACTAAGACCCAAGGTGGGTATCAAACTTCATTTAAATTATAAACTATTAAATATTCTTGGGATTCTGATTGCCAAACAGCCTTTTTTTAAAAAAAAAACAAAAGCCTGTATTTCTCTACCAGTATTGATCTGTTGTACTTATTGTAGGTGGTGATGTTGGTGCTTGCCTGGAAGTTGGATGCCCAGAGCATGGGTTACTTCACTCTACAAGAATGGTTGAAGGGAATGACCTTATTACAGTATGAAATGCTTCTGGTTTAGTTTCATTTTATTTTGAAATAGTTGCCAGTTAACTTTATGTTTAGTCAGCTGTTAAGATTATTGTTGTTTAACTCTTTAATGGCTAGAGCTATGGTTATTTTTTAAAACTGAAATTCAACTACATCTCTTCAGAATACCTTTTATGTTGAGTTTCTGCTTAAGAATGATTTTTTTTTTTATTTTTATTTTTTTTTAAGTACAGTATAGAAGAAGGCTATTTCAATTCAACATGCCTCTAACTCTGCTAGATCCACATTGTCTTCTCTGCTGGTTGTATATAAGATGTGTTTGGGCAGCATCTCATTCAATTCCTAGTGGGCATCAGCCTACAACACAACATTATCTCTCTCTCTATATCTAATTCAGCAGTAATTGTCAATCTCGCTCAGGGGACACAGGATGGCTGGTATGGGAAATGAGATAAAATGTCATACGAGTGTGGTAGGTGGTGCTCTTCTGAGGCTGGGGCATGTTGTTGCAGCAGAGTTGAGGATACTCTGAATCTGGTTGTGCTATATATGACCTAAGAGTGCTGATTACCGATAATAAAATGAGAAGTGTTCCATTCTCTCCAGTATTAACAACCCTTGTTAAATGAGCACTTTTTTAAAAAACCACCTGCTTGTAACTAATTCCTGGTGAATCTATGTTGTATATTTTCTGTGGCTCCATTATTTTTTGCCCAAAACTCTATACAGTACCCCCAAATGTGGCATAACCAATGTTGTATACAAATTCTCCTCCTTAAAGGGATGGCAGTATTCCATGTCTGTTAGATGCAGATGTGACTTGGAAAATGTAAGTGAAGGCATTAGCAAGGTGATGTGCCCACCATTCACTAGTTGGCCCATGTAAATTTGAAAACTTTTCATGGAACAGGAAATTTGAGGGTCCTATGTAGCTGGACTAATGCACTGGGCTACATCAAGAATTTAGACCTTCCACGAGCTATTGTCTTTTGAGCATTAATGAAGTGAAAAACCACTAAAAATCTGTTTCATAAGTTAATAAAAGATGGGCTTTGGGGCTAGAACATAATTTTGATCTTGAGTGGCAGCATTTTGCTAAAAGTCCTCAGACAGTTAACTTAATGCTCAATCTCTTGTGTTTAACCCCATCCCATTGAGCCCTTGATGTCTATATAAACCTTTTTCCAAAATTAAAAAGTACATAGTTTCATACTTTTACATTATTACTGCTAAAATTCCAGCAATTATGCCAGTTTCTGATGCGTCACTTCCTTGAAGCAATGGTAGAATTTAATTTGAATTTCAATGACATTTCACTTGTGTGGTGAGGCTTTAAATTAATTTCCCTCTAACAATAATGGAGACCAGCATGTATTTTTAACTTGTGCAAGGAACACAAGACCCAATGTAGTGAGTGTTTGGACCTCGTGGAAATTTTTTTAAGAAACAAGTATTTCTACCATTATTTGTAATACTTTTACCCCTGATAAATCTGTTTTCCATGATTATTTCATGGTTTGTGTGCATCTTATTTGTATAACACTTAGGTCTTTTACAATTGGTTAAACCAGAAGAACAAAACAAATCAATCCAATTGGTATTGCTCTGTTGGAAGGGATGACCATGTTCCATTTGGAGTTAAACTCCATACAGAAATGGCATTTTCCCTGTCTTTTTAGAGAAATGGTTGTTTTGGAGGAGTTGTACGTGATTAAAGGGTAACACCTAACTCCATTCATATCCCCAGTATTTTTCTATTTAGAATACCATAGTAAAAGTTACTATGTATGAAATTTACTTTATAAACAGCAGCCCATTTTAAAAATGTTCAGAAGGAATTATTGGTTGCAAAAATGTGATACTTGGCAGATTACTTAAATTCTGATTCAGACTGCTGTTTACCGGATTCAGCTATTTAAGTATTTCAGATATTGCTACAGATAGAGTAATTGAGGTTGCAGTTGGTAGGCCTTTAGTGTGAGTGTACATTTTGAAAGAGGGAGAATTTATTTAAAGTTAATAGAAAATTTTAATGTGGAACAACTAGTAAGCTAGCTAATAGTGAATTTTAAGTTTCTCATGGTGAGACGAGAGTGCTGAGTAATGTACTGTAAGATTGTAAGATTGAATGTATGGTTTAGGTGCAACACAGCCTCCTCAGGTGTGGTCCTAATGTATTTCAATACTAAATTGAATCCATTAGTGATATTTTGGAGTCTGCTCAATTAAATTTTACATAAGATCCTTAAAGGTTTTCTGAAAGAGATTCACTCTCCCTTTCTCGCGCACACCTTTCTTTCTGTCTGTCTCTGTCTCTCCTTTCGATTTTATTTTTGAAAAGCTAATGTGTTAATCACTTGGTTTGAAAACTTAATGTGGTTTGGGCTATTAAAGTGCTGTGGAATATTTTTCAATGTTATTCTTCTTTCCAATTTTAGATGTGACACAACAGAGAAACTGAGAAATTCGCTAGATTACTTGAGATCATTGTTGAATGAGCCCACAAATTTTAAACTTATATACAGATATGCGTTTGATTTTGCACGGGTAAGTGATTCTATTGTAAGAAAAACATAAATGTTAAGCAACAAAAGCACCCAAACGTATCTGTGTCCATAAGGTGATAGCTAATAGACATTTACTTTTCTCAGAAGACCTTTCTCTTTTGCCTCATAGAAAAAAAAATAGCTTTGGGTTATTTATTGTTTATTTGATAACTTTGAATACTTCACCAAACCACTTAAGTTGCCTTCCCTATCTAAAATGGGCACTGGAATAGTTTGTTATATATTGAAAATAAAAATAAAAAATTGAATTGCAATAGTTTCTGAAGTTCCTGTACCTATTTAAGTTTTAAATATTTGAAATTGGAAACTTATACTATTTACAATTTGTGATACAGTAAGTAGGTGAGCATACTGGGTGCTGTATCACTACACTAGGATATAAATTCACCCCAATGATTCTCATGCAGCTTATTTGCAATCTTGCTGAACTGTAGGGCGAGGTGGTGATTAGAGGCTAGATATATCTTTACTAGGAAGGAGGAAAAATTGGCTGGAATTCTCACAGCAGTGGTTAAAGTGGAACTTGTTAAAAGGTATGAGGTCTCTTTTCCCTTCTCTCATTACCACCCCCACCCTGAGATTTTTTGGTTGTTTGACATTGGTCTTTCCTGGTGCCTCTCCAATCCTTTATTGAGAGCAACATGTTTCCTCTGAGACCTAGAGCTTTTGTCTGTCGTTTTTTTGCAGCAACAAAAACTTTTTAAAAAATTGAGATGGGGAATAGACAAACTCAAACCATGTGTTCAAATCGCATGTTATTAAGGGCTGTTGGTCTGTTTTCATTGTCAAATATTAAAAAACCCATTCTTTAAGGATTTTTTTATTTAAAAATGTGTGATGATCGGGGGGGGGGGGGGGGAATTGGACTCCAAAAACATAGGTAAATTTAGACATCAGATTTTTTTTTTTTTAAAGGAATTGGCCCAGAATTTCCTGGAGATATGTGCCATTGTAATGATGCATCAACTTTGCGGGGCCTGATTTACGGCACAAAAGTCCCAGGAAATGATGGAGTCAGTAACTTCAACTACGGCTTACATCACTCCCTCATTACCTCAGATTTTTGGTCTGCTCTGCTGTTTCCCTCACCGAAACAGTTGCACAACTAATTATTATAGTTCAGCGCCCCCCCCCCCCCCCTTTAAAATCAATAGTGAGATCGAGTTTTCTGAATTAAAGTCACCTGAGATTATCACTGCCATTTAGATCATTGCAGAATGGCGCTAGTGGGCTGAGCATACAGGAATCGTAACTGGAATGTGTTAAAAGAGTCAACATTGCCTCTGGGCATTATAACAGTTGCTATCTGAATTCTCAATTTTTTTCAGATTGATCAAAGCAGAGCTCATTTTTGAAGTTTTAATGTATTGCAAATGATCTTTATACATATTTCTCTCGCTGCCAGATACTGCAATCGAAAAAACTAGGGAAATACTGAAATTGCCTCTTGGAGGAGTTGTATGTAATGAAAGGATACACCTAACTCAATTCATACACATTATATTGAATTCCTAACCCCAGTATTTTTACTATATAGAATACTATAGTAAAGCCACCGTGTACTAAATTTACTTTATAAACAGCAGCCTGTTTTTAAAATGTCCAGATGGAATTATTGGTTGCAAAAAGTGTTCTATTCTTGTGCCAATATTTATTCCTATTTATATAGTTTAGTAATTTGCTGCTGGATATAAATTTAAAAAATCAACAATCAAAATAAATTGTTAACTCTTCATTGGCCGTGCCACTCATGATCAGCCACTATACTTGCTGTGTCATATTCTAATTATTTTACCAGCAAATTGTGTCATAAATTCACCACTAGAGGATTGGGGAGCACAATGGTCTAGCTTAATGTGTAATGGTCATTGCTATCAGTATGCAAAGTACTTGGCTTTTAGTCCCCTTTATAGAGTCATTCAATTACAGTACGGAAGGAGACCATTTTACCCATTGAGCCAGTGATACTGTTGCTTTTCCAAATGAAGCTAATTATACTAATCAAAGTTTCTTGCTCCTTACCCTTTTGTATTCTTCCTTTACCAATGCTTAGCCAATTTTCCTTTAAATAATGTTAGTCTCTGCAACAAAAAACACTTGTGGCAAAGTATTTAATGACCTAATGACCCTCTGGGATTTTTGTTTTAAACTTCCTTCTTAGCTTTTCTAGTGATGATTCTATGCCCCTTGTGACTGATTTGTCAATCATCAGAAATAATTTTTCACTCCCTTCTTACCCTCTCACTCTTCTTACTCTCTCAAAAACCAATCATAATCTTGAAAACCTCAATTATATCCCCCTTCGCTGTTCCAGTGGAGGGGAAATTTTTTTTTTTTAAGCCTTTCTTCATAACAACCTCTCATTCCTGATTGTATTCTAGTTAAATTTCATGGTATCCTTTCCATGGGCTTTAATATTCATCCTATAATGGGTGCCCAGAACTGCACACAATACTCCAACTGTGGCCTAACAAATGTCTTGTAGAAATTACACATCGGAAAATCGGACAGCGTGTGTAACCGGCGACCAATCCACTACTGTCAGTTTTCCGCCCCACCAAAAGTAAAAATGACCCCATAGAAGTTTACCCACAACTGAGGTCAGACTAATTGACTTATAATTTCCTGGTATCTCCTTTACCCCTTTCTTGAGCAGGGGTGTAGCATTTGGCAACTCCAGTCTTTTGGCACAATTCTCATTTTCCATGGATTTTTGGAAAATTACAGTTGGTCCCTCCACTATCTCTAACCTCCTTCAGTATTCTGGGATGAATACTATTTGTACTTGGTGACTTTTCTACTTTAGCTCCCATTAACTTAGTGTTTTCTTAATACATCTTCCTTCTAAATATTTGTCTCCATCAGTTGCCCTTCCACATCCCCCTCAGGGATAATGGGTAGGTACTCCAATTGGCAGGATGTGACTAGTGGTGTCCCGCAGGGATCGGTGTTGGGGCCTCAACTATTCAAGATATTTATTAATGACTTGGATGATGGTATAGAAAGTCATATATCCAAATTTGCTGATGACACAAAGATGGGCAGCAATGTAGGCAGTGTAGATGAAAGCAAAAAATGACAAGGGGATATTGATAGATTGTGAATGTGTAAAACTGTGGCAAATGGATTTCAATGTAAGTAAATGTGTGGTCATCCACTTTGGACCTAAAAAGGATAGAACAGGGTACTTTCTAAATGGTAAAAAGCTTAAAAATGGTGGATGTCCAAAGAGACGTGTGGGTGGGGGGGGGGGGGGGTTCAGGTATATAGATAATTAAAATGTCATGAACAGGTACAGAAAATAATCAAAAAGGCTAATGGAATGCTGGCCTTTATATCTGGGGGACTAGAGTACAAGGGGGCAGAAGTTATCCTGCAGCTATACAAAGCCCTGGTTAGACCACACCTGGAGTACTGAGCGCAGTTCTGGGCACCACACCATAGGAAGGATATATTGGCCTTGGAGGGAGTGCAGCGTAGGTTTACCAGAATGATACCCAGACTTCAAGGGTTAGGTTAGGAGGAGAGATTACACAAATTAGGGTTGTATTCCCTAGAATTTAGAAGGTTAAGGGGTGATCTGATTGAAGTTTTCAGGATATTAAAGGGAACAAATAGGGTAGATCGAGAGAAACTATTTCTACTGGTTGGGGATTCTCGGACTAGGGGGCATAGTCTAAAAAGTAGAGCCAGACCTGGCAGGAGTGAAATTAGGAAACACTTCTACACACAAAGGGTGGTAGAAGTTTGGAACTCTCTTCTGCAAATGGCAATTGATGCTAGATCAATTGTTAAATTTAAATTGGATATTGATGGCTTTTTGTTAACCAAGGTATTAAGGGATATGGGCCAAAGGCAGGTATATGGAGTTAAATCACAGATCAGCCATGATCTCATCGAATAGCGGAACAGGCTCGAGGGGCTGAATGGCGTTCCTATGTTCAGCTGCTTCTACAATCCTACTTTTACCTTCCTCTGTAAAAACAGAAGAAGTAATTAAACATTTCTGCTATTCAATTATAATATGGCTACTTTCATCTCTGTGGTCCCACCCATAATTTTGACGATCCTTTTTACTTCCTTAAGTGATAAAACTCCATGCTGTTTCCCTTTTATGTTGACTGCCAGTCTTCTTTCATGCTCCCTCTTAACCTTCCTGATCTCACTTTGCTTCCTTGTATTCTTTTTATACATATTTTCTTCTGTTCTCTATCATTAGCCCTGTTTTAACCTAATTTCTGTTTCAGCACTCATTTATAGAATCATAGAATAGAATAGAATCATTTTATCATATAGCACAGAAGGAGGCTCTTCGGCCCATTGTGCCCATGCCGGCTCTTTGAAAGAGCTATCCAATTAGTCCCATTCCTGTGCCCTTACCACATAGCCCCACAAACTTTTCCCCTTCAAGTATTTATCCAATTGCCTTTGGAAGTTATTATTTAATCTGCTTCCACTACCCTTTCAGGCAACGCATTCCAGATCATCATAACTTGCTGTGTAAAATTTTTTCCCCTCCTATCACCTCTGATTCTTTTGCCAATTACCTTAAATCTGTGTCTCTGGTTACCACAAGAAGAGCTTCTGACCACATAGCCGCTCCATCACCAAGACCGCATACTTCCACCTCCGTAACTTAGTCCCGCCTCAGCTCATCTACTGCTGAAACCCTCATCCATGCTGACTTGACTATTCCAGTGCTCTGCTGCTGGCTGCCTGTATGCTAACTCTCACCATGTCCCATTCACCCTTCACCAGTGTTCCCTCTAAGCTGCACACGTGGCCGCGCAGCAATTGGGAGGGTACCATGCAGGCCGCACTCAAGCTGTTCCCTTGAAGGCAATGTGCTTGCATAGCCGCACAGCAAATCTTAAGGTACCGTGCACAAAAAAACATTTAGCGGGAACATTGCTCATCTCCCCTGTGCTCGCTGACCTACGTTGGCTCCTGGTCTGGCAATGCCTCAATTTTAAAATTCTTATCCTTGTTTTCAAATCCCTCCATGGCCTCGCCCCTCCCTATTTCTGTAACCTCCTCTAGCCCTATAAGCCTTCGGGATCTCTGCGCTCCTCCAATTCTGGCCTCTTGCACATCCCCAATTTTAATTGCTCCACTATTGGCGGCTGTGCCTTCAGCTGCCTGGGCCCTAAGCCCTGGAATTCCCTCCTTAAACTCTCTGCCTCTCTACCTCTATCTGCTCCTTTAAGATGCTCTTTAAAACCTATCGCTGACCAAGCTTTACATGGGATTACATAGGACACACGGCACAGAAACAGGCCATTTGGCCCAACCAGTCCATGCCAGCGTTTATGCTCCACACGAGCCTCCTCCCGTCTTTCCTCATCTAAATCTATCAGCATAACCCTCTATTCCCTTTTCCCTCATATGCTTGTCTAGTCTCCCCTTAAATGCATCTATACTATTCGCTTCAACTACTCCCTGTGGTAGCGAGTTCCACATTCTCACCACTCTTTTGGTAAAGAAGTTCTTCTGAATTCCTTCTAGGATTTCTTGGTGACTATCTTATATTGATGGCCTCTAGTTATGCTCTTCCCCACAAGTGGAAACATTCTCTCTCTATCCATTCTGTCAAAACTTCATAATTTTAAAGACCCCTATTAGGTCACCCCTCAGCCTTTATTTCAAGAGAAAAGAGACCCAGCCTGTTCATCCTTTCCTGATATGTAAACCCTCACATTTCTGGTATCATCCTTGTAAATCTTCTCTGCACCCTCTCCAGTGCCTCTATCCTTTTTATAATATGGTGACCAGAACTGTACGCAGTACTCTAAATGTGGTCTAACCAAGGTTCAATACAGGTTTAGCATAACTTCCCTACTTTTCAATTCTACCCCTCTAGAAATAAACCCTAGTGCTTGGTTTGCTTTTTTTATGGGCTTGTTAACCTGCGTCATACCTTTTAGTGGTTTGTGTATTTGTACTCCGAGATCCCTTTGTTCCTCTACCCCATCTAGACTCACACCCTCCAAGTGATAAGTGCCGCAAGGATCAGTGTTGGGGCCTCCGCTATTTACAATCTATATTAATGATCTAGATGAAGGGACTTGAGTGTAATGTATCCAAGTTTGCTGATGATACAAAGCTAGGTGGGAGGAGAACAGAAAGTCTGCAAAAGGATATAGATAGACTAAGTGAGTGGGCAGTAAGAAGGCAGATGGAGTATAATGTAGGGAAATGTGAGGTTATTCACTTTGGTAGGAAGAATAGAAAAACGATATTTTTTAAATGGTGAGAAACTTTCAAATGTTGGTGTTCAGAGAGATTTGGGTGTCCTCGTGCAAGAAACACTGAAAGCTAGCATGCAGGTACAGCAAGCAATAAGGAAGGCAAATGGCATGTTGGCCTTTATTGCAAGGGGGTTGGAGTATAAGGGTAAGGATGTCTTGCTACAATTGTACAGGGCCTTGGTGAGACCACACCTGGAGTACTGTACACAGTTCCTTATCTAAAGAAGGATATACTTGCCTTGGAGGCGGTGCAATGATGGTTCACTAGATTGATTCCTGGGATGAGAGGGCTGTCCTATGAGAGATTGTATAGAATGGGCCTATACTTCAGTTTAGAAGAGTGAGAGATGATCTCATTGAAACATACAAGTTTCTGAAGGGGATTGACAGGGTAGATGCTGAGAGGTTGTTTCCCCTGGCTGGAGTGTCTAGAACTAGGGGGCATAGTCTCAGGATAAGGGGTAGGCCATTTAAGACTGAGATGAGGAGGAATTTCTTCACTCAGCGTTGTGAATCTTTGGAATTCTCTGCCCCAGAGGGCTGTGAATGGTGAGTCTTTGAGCATGTTCAAGGCTGCGATAGATAGATTTTTGGACTCTAGGGGAATCCAGGGATATGAAGATCGGGCGGGAAAGTGGAGTTGAGGTCAATGATCAGCCATGATCTTATTGAATGGCGGAGCAAACTCGAAGGGCCGTATGGCCTGCTCCTGCTCTTATTTCTTATGTTCCAACAGCAGTGGCCCCAGCACTGATCCTTGTGGAACACCACTACCCACCTTTTGCCACTGTGACTAGCTACCCTTTACTCCTATTCTGTTTTCTGTCCTGAAGCCAGCCAGCAATCCATTCTGCTACTTGTCCTGACTCTGCATTCTCTGACCTTGTTCATCAGTCTATTATGGGGTACCTTATCGAAGGCCTTTTAAAAATCCAGATAAATTACATCTACTACATTACCATTGTCTTCTCTGTTACCTCTTCAAAATTTTCAATAATATTGATCAAGCAAGACTTTCCCTTTGGAAATCCATGCTGACTATTCATTATTATATTTTTGGTTTCTAGATGTTCTTCTATTTTCTCCTTTAGTAGGGATTCTATTATTTTTCCTACCACCGATGTTAAGCTAACTGGTCCATAACCCCCCTGGGCATGTTCTAGCCCCCTTCTTAAATATCGGTATTACGTTAGCTATCCGCCAGTCTTCTGGCACTACACCTTTTTCTAACGAATTATTAAATATGCAAAGTAATGCCTCTGCTATCTCTTCCCTAGATTATTTTAAAATACATGGATGCAATCCATCCCGACCAGGGGTTTTATCCTCTTTGAGTTTGATTAGTTTATTTAATATATCCCCTTTTTTTATTTTAAACTAGCTGGGGGAGCCCGGCTTTGCCAGGGCTGTTTTGGGCCGGGCGGTTTAAATTGAGTGCGAGGCTTTGGGGCCTCTCTGTGTCCCTCTGTGAATCTGCTGCCGGGCAACATTTTAAATAGAGTCCCAGGCTTTTGGGCCCTGTCTCTGTGTCTTTGTCAATCTGCTGCCGGGCAACATTTCTACCTTTTTAATACCTTGAAAGATGAAAGTGAAAGTACTTATAAAACGTTTTTGGTAAATCTTATGTTATTTTTAAAAGAGATGTTATTTTTAAAAGAGATACTAACTTTTTCGAAGCTGGATGAGCAGATTTTGAGCTGGAAGTAAATGGGGTTTTTAGCTTGAGGCAATGGCTGCCAGATCCCTGAGATGAAAACGATTAGTCCCGCCCACAGACGCAGCGATTGGCCAACCATCAGGCGACTGAACTGTAGGATTGGTCAATGGTGACGGCACAGGATTGGCTGAACCTTGACGTCAGTCAATCAATGCTAATTAGCAGATAATGAGTTAAATTTTGACGGTTTTTTGGATAAGGCGCGAACAATTTTCGTCCGACCGAAAAGTAAATACGCTTACGACCGTCCCGGACCGGTAAGCTTTCTTTGGAGGTAACGCACGCGCAGGTACGCCCTATAACTTTTTTGAGTGCATAGCCGGACAGACGCACACCGGAGGACAGACACAGACAGACAGACAGACAGATCGATCCTTTTTTATATAGATATAGATAGATTGGATGATGCGATTAGTGCATCTATCTATGTCATGTCCACCTGTTCTATCTCCCTGGTAAATACTGAAGCAAAATAATTATTTAATATTTCTGCCATTTCTATCGTTACCTGTGGTATTCTGTTTATCCCTTAATGACCCTATTCCCATTCCAACCTTTTTTATTTTGATGTGCCTATAAAATATTTTACTATTTTGTTTTATGTTCCTTGATAATTTAGTTTCACAGTTCTTCTTTGCCTCCCTAATTTTTTTTTACTTCTCTCCTCTCCTAATCTTTTCGTATTCTCCCTTATCATGCACTCCCCTGCTGTCTATGTACTTAATGTATGCCTCTTTCCTTACCCTCAATTGTTCCCTTATGGATTTATTCATCCATGGAGTCTCACTACTGTTTAGTTTGTTCTTTCCTTTTAGCGGAATATATTTTTCCTGCACTCTGTTGAACACCATTTAAATGTTTCCCATTGTTGTTCTACATCGTTGTTTGCCAATATTGTTGCCCATTTTATCTTCCCAAGTTTTATTCTCAGCCCCTCAAAATCAGCTTTTCTCCAATCCTATTAACCTGATTTTTGTCATAATTATGTCCTTCTCAATTATCATAAAGCGTATTATATTATGGTCACTATTGCCTACATGTTCCCCTACTTTTACTTCTCATCGGCTCTGGTTCATTTCATTCTCCATTACTAGATCCAATAGCGAATCCTCCCTTGTTGGGCTTTTTACATATTGGGTTAGAAAGGAGTCCTGTAGACATTCTAGGAACTCCATTCCCTTATCTCCTTTACCTACCTATTCTGTCCAATTAATATCAGGGTAGTTGAAATCCCCCATGATTACTATTCTGTTTTTTACTCATTTCCCTAATTTGTCTGCATGTTTCTTCATCCACCTCCCTTCCACTATTAGGCGGTCTGTAGACTACGCCTATTGGTGTGATTGATCCTTTTTCTTTTATCTCTATCCATATGGATTCTGTTTCTGTCTTGCTGATATCTGCGTCACTTTTTTCTACTGCCATTATTCTATCCCTAATAAGTACAGCTACTCCACCTCCCTTTTTTCCCTCCATATCTTTAAGTCATCTGTCCTAATATCTCCTTATGTGGCTTGGTGTGAAAATTTGTTTGATAACACTCCTGTGAAGTGCCTTGGGACGTTTTATTGTGTTAAAGGTGCTATATAAATGTTGTGCTGATCCTTCTGCCACTGGAAACTGTTCCCTCCTTATTTACTCTATCAAAACTGTTCATGATTTTGAACACCTCCTATTAAATCTCCCATAACCTTCTCTGCTCAAAGGAGAACAACCCTACTTCCTCTAGTCCTCTTAAATGAAGTCCTACATCCCCGGTACCATTCTAGTAAATCTTCTCTGTACCCTCGCTAAGACTTTAACATCCTTCCTAAGTGTGGTGCCCAGAATTGAACACAATACTCCAGCTAAGGCATAACCAGTGTTCTATAAAGATTTACCATAACTTCCTTACTTTTGTACTCTATGCCTCTTGATAAAGCCAAGGATCCCGTAAGTTTTTTTAACCGCCTTCTCAACTTGTCCTGTCCCCTTCAAAAATTTGTGTACATGCACCCCCAGGTGTCTCTGTTCCTGCACCACCTCTAAAATTGTACCATTTCGTTTATATTGCCTCTCCTCAGTCTTCCCACCAAAAGAAATCACTTCACACTTCTGCGTTAAATTGCATCTGCTATTTAAATATCTTCCACTGCTATTCTGTTTGATCTGTAACATTTTCCAACCAATTTAACTGCTTTAAGACCTCTCATCACTCGGAAACTAGCTAATTTCCAATCTGATGATTTTTCAAGAGAAAAGCTTTTTCAATGTATTTTTGTTGTGAACTAATTATGGTCACCATTTGACTAATGTTCTCCAACCTCATAGTTGCTTACTTGTCTTGCTTTTTAACCCAAAATCTGATCTAACACTGCATTCTTCCTTGTTGGTCATGCAACAGTGAATTAAAAAAAAAAATCCTGGATGCATTCCAAGAACTCCTCCCCATTTTGAAAGTCCACACATACCAATCTGTGCTAGGATAATTTAAATTTCCCACCCCCCTAATTATAGCTCTCACTATTACAGACCTCTCTAAATTGCCTACAAATCGTATCCTCAAATTCTTTCCCATTCTTTGATGGTTTGTAGTTCACTCCAACTATGGTAACAGACCCCCTTTTATTAATTCTACCCAGGTCAACTATCTCAGCAAAACTATCAATAAAAATTTTCCTTTCTATGGCTGTAATCATGTCTTTAATTAATAAGGTCACATCTCCCATTTTTCTTCACACTCTTTCTAGTTGTGAATGCATTTCCTCTCCGTTTTGGCCATCAATTTGTCTCGTCCTAGTTTAGCTTAATCCACAATTATTATTACTGTAAACTACTCTAAATTGCCTAAAGATCTTGCTCTCCATTTCTTTCCCACTACTTAATGGTCTGTAATACACTTCAAGTATAGTAACTGATCACTTGTTATTTCTGAACTTATACAGGCTCCATCTGAGCTAGGGTTGACAACTCTGGTTTAATGTATTCCTGGAGGTCTGATCATGTAACATTCAGTCACATGACATTTCATCATACAACATCTGCCTGCAGTTTACAAATGTTACTGCATTACTGCCCCACAGTTTTTAATGCAACGTACATAAGTAGATGGAGCATACAATTTGTAAAACTTGAATTGTAGTTTAATCTTTGTTTCTGATTTCAAAATTCAGATGTTGATTACACACTAGCACCTGAGATAATAAAATTATCTTTTTAAAATCAGAGGAACACTTGTCAGGCTGTGCAGTTTCAGTGCCGTGCTTAATTTATTTCCTGCTATTACGAGCAGAATAAACATTCTTGGCCATTACTTTGAATAGTTAAATGGCCATCGAACTACTTGAGAAGTGCAAAATGTTGCAGGTAGTAAATCAGATTTCTGATGGTAAGGCTGAAGAAATCCGACAGTCTAAACCAAACTCACCCAGCAGAAACTGAAGTAGTTAGTATTAGTTATCTAATGGGGAACGTACTGGGGAAAGAAGGAGCTTTTCCAATGGGACGTGTTCCACTTAAACCAGGCTGGGACCAGTGTCCTGGCGAATCGAATAACTAGGGCAGTAGAGAGGGCTTTAAACTAATGAAGGGGGTTGGGAGGATTCAGGAAAGATTAAATTTAAAAGCAGCAAGAGAAATGTCATAGCTCTAGAGCAGAGTAGAGTTTTGGGTAAAAAATAAGCAGAGTGGGTCAGGAAGAGATAGACCAAGGTAATCGGGCATCAGTGACTAAGGTGACATCAGGGAAAAATAGAAAAAAGTCTAAGCTAAAGGCACTATATCTGTGCGAAGCATTTGCAATAAAATAGATGAATTAATAGCGCAGATAGAAATTTAATAGGTTTGATCAAAAGGGCATTATGGAGACGTGGTTGCAAAGTGGCCAAGGTTGGGAACTAAATATTTCAGGATACTTAACTTTTAGAAGAGATAGGCAAAATGGAAAAGGAGGGGCAGCCCTGATAAAGGATGGGATAAAGACAGTAGAGAGAAAGGATCTTAGCTCAGAAAATCAAGAAGTAGAATCAGTTTGTGTGGGGCTAAGAAACAACAAGGAGCAGAAAACATTGGTGGGAGTTGTTTATAGGCCCCCAAACAGTAGTTGTAATGTAGGACAGAGTATAAATCAGGAAATTAGAGGCACATGTACCAAGGGTAATACAGTAATCATGGGGGACTTTAATCTACATATAGACTGGGCAAACCAAATTTGCAGTAATAGTGTGGAGGACGAATTCATGGAATGTATACAAGATAGTTTTCTAGATCAGTATGTTGAGGCACTAACTAGGGAACAGGCTATTTTAGATCTAGTATTGTGCAATGAGAAAGGGTTAATTAATAACCTTGTTAGTAAAGGGGCATTTAGGGAAGAGTGACTAGATTGCTCTGCAGAGAGCCAGTACTGACTCGATGGGCCGAATGGCCTCTGCTGTTATGACTCTGACTAATATGAGAGAATTTTATATTGAATTTGAAAGTGATTTAGTAAAATCCAAAACTAGGGTCTTAAATCAAAACAAAGCAAGCTACATAGGTATGAGGGGTGAGTTGGCTAAGGTAGATTGGGAAACTACATTAAAAGGTATGACGGTTGATGCGCTATCAATTACTCATAAAAGACTGAGAGTTAAGAGAGTAACTAAAGGCTTTTATTAGCAAAGAACAGAGCATGCCTCTCGTGGTTGACTGGGTTCCAAGAAGGCAGGGGGCTGCAGGTCAATCACCTTTATACCTGGGCCTGTGTGGGTGGAGCCAGCCGAGACATGTTGAGGCATGCATAGGTACAACAGTGTGTAATAACAACAACAACAGTGGTTTACCACATTCACCCCTTGTTTAAAATTGAGTCCGGCGGGGTGAAGTGTACTAAAGGTTCGTGTAAGTAAGTCTTATCAGGTGGCCTTGTATGCCGTCCTGATCGTCGTGGTGGCGGCGGTGATGGTGCAGCATCCAACGTTGAGTCTGGCGTCTCATTGAGTGGTCAATGACGGGTCCTGGGGCTGCGGCATGCCGTCTAACGGGGTTGGGTTGTGGGTAGTGGTGGATGGCAATGGTAGTGTTTCAGGGGCACCCAAAGGTGCGAGATCTCGTGTGGGGGCTGTGTCCTCCCGCCCGTCTGGGTAAGCGTACTGGGGGTAGGCGTGGGTGGCGAGGGAGGTGTTTCGGGAGCACCCGAAGGTGCGAGGTCTCGTATGGAGACTGTGTCCTCCCGCCCGTCCGGGTATACCACGTAAGCATACTGAGGGTTGGCATGGAGGAGGCTCACCCTCTCGACCAGGGGGTCCGTCTTATGGGACCTCACGTGCTTCCGCAGTAGGACGGGTCCTGGAGAAGTCAGCCATGTCTGTAACGAGATCCCCGATGTGGACTTCCTGGGGAAGGAGAACATTCTCTCGTGAGGGGTAGCATTGGTGGCTGTACAGAGCAGTGACCGAATGGAATGGAGCGCCGCAGGGAGGACTTCCTGCCAGCGAGAGGTCGGAAGGCCCTTAGATTTCAAGTTTAAAAGGACTGCCTTCCAGACCGTCGCATTCTCCCTTTCCACCTGGCCATTCCCCCCGGGGGTTGTAGCTGGTGGTCCTGCTTGTAGCGATACCTCTCGAGAGCAGGTACTGCCGGAGTTCATCGCTCATAAAGGATGAGCCCCTGTCGCTATGAATATAGCTAGGGAAACCGAACAAGGCGAAGAGGTCATTCAGACATTTAATGACCGTGGTACTGGTCATGTCTGAGCAAGGGATGGCAAACGGGAAACGGGAGTACTCATCAATTATGTTGAGGAAGTACACATTGCGGTCGGAGGAGTGGAGGGGCCCTTTAAAATCGACGCTCAGCCGTTCAAAGGGGCGCGTGGCTTTGATCAGGCTTGCTCTGTCTGGCCTATAAAAATGCGGTTTGCACTCGGCACAGATTTGGCAGTTTCTGGTCATGGTCCTGACCTCCTCGATGGAGTAGGGCAGGTTACGGGATTTGATGAAGTGAAAAAACCTGGTGACCCCCGGGTGGCAGAGGTCATTGTGGAGGGTCTTCAGTCTATCGACCTGCGCGTTGGCGTATGTACCACGTGATAGGGCATCTGGGGGCTCATTGAGTTTCCCGGGCCGGTACAAGATATCGTAATTGTAGGTGGAGAGTTCGATTCTCCACCTCAAGATCTTGTCGTTCTTGATTTTGCCCCTCTGCTTATTATTAAACATAAAAGCTACTGAACGCTGGTCAGTGAGCAGGGTAAATCGTTTTCCGGCCAGGTAATGCCTCCAATGTCGCACAGCTTCCACAATGGCCTGGGCCTCCTTTTTCGACAGAGGAGTGTCGAATCTCAGGGCCCTGGAGGGTCCTTGAGAAAAAGGCCACGGGTCTCCCCGCCTGGTTAAGGGTTGCAGCTAGGGCAGAGTCGGATGCGTCGCTCTCCACTTGGAAAGGGATGGACTCATCCACTGCGTGCATTGTGGCCTTCGCAATATCTCCTTTTATGAGAGTGAAGGCTGCACAGGCCTCTGCTGTCAGGGCGAAGGAGGTGGACTTGATGAGGGGTCTGGCTTTGTCCGCATAGTTGGGCACCCACTGAGCATAGTACGAGAAAAACCCTAGGCATCTCTTCAGTGCTTTTTGGCAGTGGGGGAGGGGGAGCTCCATAAGGGGGCGCATCCTGTCGGGGTCGGGGCCGATGACTCCGTTCTCCACTACACAGCCAAGAATGGCAAGGCGCTTGGTACGAAACATACATTTGTCCTTGTTGTATGTTAGGTTCAGCCGCTGGGCCATACGGAGGAATTTCTCTAGATTAACATCATGGTCCTGCTGGTCGCGGCCGCAGATGGTGACGTTGTCTAGATAGGGGAAAGTGGCCTGGAGCGCGTTCTGGTCGACCATCCGGTCCATCTCCCGTTGGAAGACTGAAACCCCGTTGGTGACGCCGAAGGGAACTCTGAGGAAGTGGTAGAGACGACCGTCCGCTTCAAAAGCTGTGTACTGGCGGTCCTCAGCCCTGATGGGGAGCTGGTGGTATGCCGACTTCAGATCAATCGTCGAGAACACCCGGTATTGTGCTATCTGATTGACCATGTCAGATATGCGGGGGAGTGGGTATGCATCTAGCTGGGTGTAGCGATTGATCGTCTGGCTGTAGTCAATAACTAGGCACTGTTTTTCGCCAGTCTTCACTACCACCACTTGTGCTCGCCATGGGCTGGTGCTACTTTCAATAATCCCTTCCTTCAGGAGTCTTGCTACCTCGGATTTAATGAAGCTCCTATCCCCGGCACTGTAACGCCTGCTTTTGGTAGCGATGGGCTTACAGTCGCGGGTGAGGACTTTAAGGGTGGAGAGGCTGCAAATGGTGCGCGGCAGGCGATTTAAAAGCTGCTGGCTGCAGACTGAGTGGGGGGAGGGGTCCGTCGTACGCTAATGTGACACACTTAAGGTTGCACTGAAAATCCAACCCCAGTAGAACGGCAGCGCAAAGATGGGGCAGGACCAGGAGTTTAAAATTTTTGTATTCTGTGCCCCTTACTGAAAGGGTCACTACACAGTAGCCACCGACGTCCGCTGATTGGGCTTTGGAAGCCAAAGAGATCCGATGTCGCGTCGGCAGGACCGGGAGAGAGTAACTGCGCACCGTGTCGGGGTGGATAAAGCTTTCCGTGCTCCCGCTGTCAAAAAGGCAGGTAGTGGCATGGCCGTTTACCGTAATGTCCATCATGGACCTGGACAGTTGATGAGGGAGAGATTGGTCCAGCGTCACGGAGGCCAGCGTATGGTCGAGCGAGTCGATGTGGTCGTCAGATGAGGCGGCGGTTGAGTCCGGGTCCCCCGTGGTTGAAGTTGGAGACGTCCGAGATGGCGGACAAAATGGCGGCGCCCATGGTCCCGATCCCCACGCAGCTGGGGAGCCCAAGATGGCTGCCCCCACGGTTCGCACGCGGCGCTGCTGGCGTTAGCGGTTTTACCTTTGCAGGCGCTGACATAGTGTCCTTTCTTCCCGCAGCCGGAGCAGGTAGTGTTTCTCGCCGGGCAGCGTGCTCTGGGGTGTTTTGCCTGGCCACGAAAATAACATTTCTGTGCCTTGGACATCGCAGCAGCGGTTGAAGGTGGCGGTCCCATGACCCAAGGTTGTGGCGTCCACGTTGCGGAGCGGTTAGGGGAGAAGGCGTCCATATTCCTGTGGGCCGCGTCGAGCGAGAGCGCGAGGGACACTGCCTTTCTCAGGTCCATTTCTCCCTTTTCCAACAGTCTCTGCCGGGAGTAGTCGGACCTTAGACCCGCAACGAAAGCATCTCGGATCAGTCCCTCCGTGTGTGCTGCGGCTGATGCTTCTTTGCAATCGCAGTCTCGGCCGAGTATCCGTAGTGCCCGTAGGAAGGCCTCCACCGATTCCCCGGGCTGCTGTCTGCGGGATCTTAAGAGGTGCCGGGCATAGACCGTATTTACCGGGCGTGCGTATTGCCCTTTTAGCAGACCGATAGCCGCCGCGTAGGTCGTCGCGTCCTGGATTATTGTATAAACTTGGTGGCTCACCTTTGAGGCCAGGATTTCCAACTTGTTTTCGTCCAGGGTCACAGTTGAGGCTTGCAGGTAGGCCTCGAAGCAACGCAGCCAATGCGCGAATTTGGTAGCCGAACCCGCTTCTTGCGGGTCTAGGTCCAGGCATGTTGGTCTGAGGGCTCGCAGCAGCTCCTGTTGCTCAGCGTTTGGTGCAGCAGCCTGCTGTTCAGCGTTTGGTGCAGCAGCCTGCTGTTCAGCGTTTGGTGCAGCAGCCTGCTGTTCAGCAAATGTCGACATTTTGTTTTTGCTAATAAAATTGATGCGCTGAGAGTTAAGAGAGTAACTAAAGGCTTTTATTAGCAGAGAACAGAGCATGCCTCTCGTGGTTGCCTGGGTTCCAAGAAGGCAGGGGGCTGCAGGTCAATCACCTTTATACCTGGGCCTGTGTGGGTGGAGCCAGCCGAGACATGTTGAGGCATGCATAGGTACAACAGTGTGTAATAACAACAACAACAGTGGTTTACCACAACGGTTGAGAAGCAATGGCTAGCATTTAAAGAATTAATACATAATTTGCAACAAATATACATTCCTTTAAGGCACAAAAACCCCACATCCAACCATGGCTAACAAGAGAAGTTAAAGATAGTATTAGATCAAAGGAAGAGCCTTATAATGCTGCCAAAAAGAGCAGTAAGTCTGAGGATTAGGAGGATTTTAGAATTCAGCAAAGGGAGGACCAAGAAATTGATAAAGGGAAAATAGAATGAGAGTAAACTAGCGAGAGACATAAACAGACTGTAAAAGCTTCTACAGTTATGTAAAAAGGAAAAGATTAGCGAAAGTAAACATGGGTCTCTTGCAGGCTGAGACAGGAGAAATTATAATGGGGAATAAGAAAATGGCAGAGAAATTAAATAAATATTTGTGTCTGTCTTCGGAAGAAGACGCAAAAAACTTCCCGGAAATGGTGGAGAACCAAGGGTCTAGCGAGAATGAGGAACTGAGAAATTAGTATTAGTAAAAGAAAAAATAGTACTGAGAAATTAATGGGATCGAAAGCCGATAAATCCCCTGGACCTGATGGCCTACATCCTAGGGTTTTAAAAGAGGTGGCTATAGAGATGATGGATGCATTGGTTGTCATCTTCCAAACTTCCATAGATTCTAGAATGGTTCCTGTGGATTGGAAGGTAGCAAATGTAACCCTACTATTTAAGAAAGGAGGGAGAGAGAAAACTGGGAACTGCAGACCAGTTAGCATAACAGCAGTAGTAAGGAAAATGCTAGAATCTATTATTAAGGATGTGGTAACAGGGCACTTGGACAATAATAATAGGATTGGGCAAAGTCAACATGGATTTATGAAAGGGAAATCATGTTTGACAAATCTGTTCGTTTTTTGGGTTGTAACTAGCAGAATAGATAAGAGGGAACCAGTGGGTGTGGTGTATTTGTATTTTCAGAAGGCATTCGATAAGGTGCTACACAAGGGGTTATTAAACAATATTAGGGCTGATGGGATTGGGGGTTAATATACGAGCATGGATTGAGGATTAGTTAACGGACAGAAAACAAAGAGTAGGAATAAATCGGTCATTTTTGGGTTGTCAGGCTGTAACTAGTGGGGTACCGAAAGGATCAGTGCTTGGGCCTCAGCTATTCACAATCAATCTATCTTCTCCTTCTTAGGCAGTCCCTCGGGACCGAGGATGACTTGCTTCCACATTAAAAATGAGTTTGCAGGTGACTGATTAGACCAATGCGGGACGTACAGTCTCTGTCACAGGTGGGGCAGACGGTGGTTGAAGGGGCGGGTGGGTGGGGTGCTTGGGTTGACGTGCGCTGCCTGCGCTTGGCTTCTGCTTGCTCCCGGCGAAGAGACTCGAGGTGTTCGGCGCCTTCCTGGATGCTTCTCCTCCACTTTGTGTGGTCTTGGGCCAGGGATTCCCAGGTGTCGGTGGGGATGTTACACTTTTTCAAGGAGGCTTTGAGTGTGTCCTTGAAGCGTTTCTTCTGCCCACCTGGGGCTGTCTTGCCGTGCCGGAGCTCCGAGTAGGGCGCTTGTTTTGGGAGTCTCGTATCGGGCATGCGGACAGTGTGACCCGTCCATCGGAGCTGATCGAGCGTGGTCAAAGCTTCGATGCTGGGGATGTTGGCCTGAGGAAGAACACTGATGGATTTGCAGGATCTTGCGGAGGCAGCGTTGGTGGTACCTCTCCAGTGCTTTGAGGTGCCTGTTGTACATGGTCCATGTCTCTGAGGCATACAGCAGGGCAGGTATGACTGCTGCTCTGTAGACCATGAGCTTAGTGCTGGGTTTGAGGTCCTGAGATCTTCACCACACAATCTATAGCAATGATTTGGATGAGGGGACCAAATATATTATATCCAAGTTTGCTGAAGATCCAAAGCTAGGTGGGAATATAAGTTGTGAGGAGGATGCAAAGAGGCTTCAAGGGGTTATAAATTTGCTAAGTGAGTGGGCAAGACCATGGCAAATGGAATATAATGTGGAGAAATGTGAAGTTATCCACTTTGGTAGGAAAAATAGAAAAGAAGAGTTTTTTAAAATGTTGGTGTTCAGAGGTACCTGGGTGTCCTTGTACACGAATCACTAAAAGTTAACATGCAGATACAGCAAGCCATTAGGAAAGCAAATGGTATGTTGGCCTTTAATACAAGAGGATTTGAGTATAAGAGTAAAGATGTCTTGCTGCAATTATATAGGGCCCTGGTGAGACCACATCTGGAGTATTGTGTACAGTTTTGGTCTCCTTACCTAAGGAAGGATATACTTGCCACCGAGGGAGTGCAACGAAGGTTCACCAGACCGATTCCTAGGATGGGGGGATTGTCCTATGAGGAGAGTTTGAGTAGACTAGGTCTATATTCTCCAGCATTTAGAAGAATGAGAGGTGATCTCATTGAAACATACAAAATTCTTACAGGGCTTGACAGGGTAGATGCAGGGAGGATGTCTCCCCTGGCTGGGGAGTCTAGAACCAGGGGTCACAGTCTCAGAATAAGGGGGTGGCCATTTAGGACTGAGATGAGGAGAAATTTCTTCATTGAGGGTGGTGAATCTGTGGAATTCTCTACCCCTGAGGGCTGTGAAGGCTCAGTCGTTGTGTATATTTAAGACCGAGATTGATAGCTTTTTGGATATTAAGGGATTCAAGAGATATGGGATTAGAAGTGGCAAGATTAACATTTCTAAAGACAGAGAACATCTGGGTAAATTGGCAAGCAAATTTCGACAGCACGGCATTTTCAAAGCCTAGAAAATTGATAAGGCCCAAAAACACCGTGGGGCGAGATTTGCTCATGCCCGTTTAGAAAGTGCAGGCAGCATGTTAATTTGGTGCTGTCTGCTAATTTAAATGCTTTTGGTGCACAGCCCAGCGACTATCGCACTGTTAACAGGCTGTGCACTCAGCAGGAGACCCAAGGTCGCATCGCTTAAGAGATACTGCATTTTCTTAAAGCAAGGCTGCCAGTTTTGAATGCAGTCTCGAGCCCCTAAAGGTTAACTGCCTTCTGCAAAAAAAATTAAAAATCATTCAAAAATAGGCAATCTGCAGCTCTTAAAGCTGAACTGCCTTCTGCATGTAAAAAAATGTAAAAGTGCTTCAGCGCTAACACAAATGGCTCAACAGGCCAGGGAAAGAGCACCCAGCGTCTCCGACGCAGCACTCCAGCTTCGTGCAGGAGGTCAACACTGGAAGAGAAGTCCTCTACCCACAGGGGGCCAGGAGACCCTCCAGAAAGAAGGATGTGGGACCAGATCACCGAGGCATCACTGCAAGGAATATTGCCCCAGGACCTGGCTCCAGTGCCCAAAGAAGTTTTGTGATCTCCGGCATGGTCAAAGCCATCTCCTACCAACTGCACCGCTAGTCTCTCACACTGCTCAATGCACTACCCACCCCCATCACTCACCTACCAACACTCTTGACCAAACACGAGGCACAACTCTCATTCCTAGCTTAACCTCATCCCCTTGGAGGAGATGGTGCTGACCTATCTTGGCAGGGGCAAGGCTGAGCACTTGGCCAGCAGCGGAGCTGAAAGATTACAAGATGCTGGTATCCTCATGTTATTCTCCTTCTCACATCCCACTTCCCCCTCATCACAATCTCTTCTGATGTACAAGCTGCACATGGTGTAAGCATGCAGCTCTTGTTTTACTGCCCTCCGCTCACCACAACCCTACCCTTGTGCCTTCCTCATTTCAGACACCCAAGAAATGCAGCCAGTGGTTGACCAAGAAGCGGAGGAAGAGAGTGAGGAAGAAGAAACAACACAGTCACTTGCTTTCACACTCCCAGCCACCAGCAAGGCCATCTGCAGTGTCCCCCACTGAAAGTCAGCAGCCTTCCACCAACCATGCTGCAGCCACTGGAGTAGCACTGCGTGACATCAGTCGGATATGCAAAGGCGCACACAAGACAGTCACTAAGGGAATGCACAAGGGTGATTAGTTAATTTTTTGATGTAATATTGGATGCATATATGGATAAAGTTGGATTGGAAAGTTTTTGCTTTGTGGTGGCTTTTATTTCAGCACTGTGGCCAAGTGATGGTCAGTAACAGAGGGAAGGTAAGGTGTGGGACAAATGTTGAAAGGGAAATCAAGGTTGTGTTCACTGGTGCCGCAGGCGGATGGTTCGATCCTGGATATCACAGCTAGAAAGGGTCTGTATGGTTTGCCGCCTTACTCTTCCTCCCAAGGGGGCCTGCAACTGGAGCCCCCAGGACTGTGAGCAAGTGGTCTTCTCGGAGGCCTTCCTTAAACATCCAGCAGCACTCCCTGCACTCTAACAGCTTGTATTGTACCAAGCCACTACTCCAATAAAATGTAAAAAGAAGCACTCCAAAAGCTGAAATTGAAACTTCCCTGAAAGATGCGTGTGTCCCTTAAGAAGTGATGACAGCCTCTCTGTAGAACTTCTGCACGCATGTTCTTCCATGCGTGATTAGGAGAGGGCGGTTTGGAGAGTGGCGACGTCCAAAATCGCAATCGTGTGTCAATTCAGTTGTAAGCTGATTGCGTCACGATCTGCAGATTTACATGGGAGGTGTGAGCGCAGGCAACTGCTACGTTGCTGACTTCGGCAAAATGGCGGCCGCCATGTTCCGCGCCAGAAGCAAGGCAGCCGCCATTTTTTTCAACAAAACCGACCTTAATGGCCAGCGCTACAGCCCCCAATTTCCCAGTTGGATTCTTTTCCCCCCCACAGTTACCACCACAAAGTCGGTTACTGAGGCATCAGAAGCGGGCTCAGGAAAAAGAGTTAGGTTTATCATTCAGATATCAAAACACTCAGCCAACAGTCTGGCCTTTCCTAAATGCCTGCTAACTTGCCCACTAAAGCAGTCTCTTGCAGGAAACCGTTACCTCTTTTTTCGAAGTGTAATTTTAAATGCTCCTCTACAATTTTGAAATTCACCTTCTTGAAATGTAACATTTCCCTATGGCATTGATATATTCAGTGCAATCAGTGAATTTTTTAAATACAGTAAAACCTGTACACAAACGACATCCCAAAAAACTTATTGACAGTACTAAATAATTTGCATTATCATAAATACAAACTGCACCTTGAAACCACAGACACGCTCAAGTTACAAACTACAATGCACCAAGTCCGTTTGCAACTGAAAACACTGAGGTAATTGCGAGGTGCAACGGGTGTGAATAAAATGGCATTTGTGGAATGGGGATCGCTTTACCCAGCAACCATAGTAGCAGAGAAACTGCTCTGTCTCTTGGATTGAATGCTGGCACGGCTCTATCCCAGGGAGAGAGGGGTTTCTCTGCTGCTATGGTTGCTGGGTAAAGAACTCCCCATTCCACAAGCTGGGAACGGCACCAGAATAATCGATCCTTTCCCGAAATGGGGCATGGGTCACCAGGGCACTGCCTCTAGATTATTTACGTGGCGATCATCGCATTGAATTTCCTGTGGCAGTGCGGCCCCGCTCCGTGATGTCACCCGACCACTGCCGCAGAAAGTTGCGACCGTGTGGAGTGCAGTTGGGAGGAGGCTGGAGAGTTGGAAATCGTGGGTGTCGATATTCAGGAGGCGGTTTGTATAGGGTGGTCTCTGCATTTGGTGAGGGGGGGTGCAGTTTTTGAAATTGGGGGGGTGGAGTGATGGGAATGGGGGCTCGGGAGAGATGTGGAATGGGATCGGGGTGGGGTGAGAGGGAAGAAGAGAAGTAGGATGGGGAATGGGATCTGGAGGAGAAAGGGAAGATGAGGGGACTAGGAGTTGGGAAATTGGGGCTCAAGTGGGGGGGATGGGGGTTGGCACCATTGTTTAGAGCCAGGAGCAGCCAGTAAGGTGCAAGAACCAAGTGGGATGAGAGGAGGAAGATTCTTAAACTGAGGACGATTTGACCGTGGGATCCTTCACCACAAGTGGCTATTGAGGTAAAGACTAATATTTAATATGAAAGGGAAGGGGATAATTATCTGAAAAGGAGGAATATAAAAGGATCTGGGGGGTTACAGAAGTGTGCGCCAGCACTGGGGGCTCAAGGCCTCGTCCTGTACTATAATTTCTCGTTTTTTCTGAACTTGGAACTTCTCAGACAACAGTTGCTGGCACGAAACCACAAACAAAAATAGTCAATTACAGGCGACCCAACCTTTATAAGGTAAATGCAGTAACATGTGTAATAGTCATGTGATCGTGCATCACATGGTCAGATGCCATGTGATCAAACCTCCAGGAATGCCTAACCAGGCAGTCCAGTCCTTCAGTCTGTCGAGCAGCATGCCATCTGACTTCAGGTGGTGGAATCCTTTATTTCCATTCATGTCAAATATTAGCGGGTATTTCAAATTTAAAACAGTATTAAGTGCAGAACAGAGGAGCATGGGTACAGAGTGTGAAAGCAACTGCGCAGGAGGGTAGCTCTGGTCAGTCTGTGAGCAATGGGCGCGAGCCGAGCACTCAAAACCCAACTGAAAATGGGTGAGCGGCTGGAGAGAGTGGGAAATTGTAAAGCTGCGACTGGAGGATCATATCTCGCTCCACCAGTATGTGGCCAGCCCCCTACCCACCCCCCCAGCACTTCAAACATTAGCAACTGCAGTACACGGAAGGAGGGCTTCCCAGACAGGTGTCTGCAGGACAATAATTCTCTTCCTTCCCCCCCCCCCAACAAAATTTGGCTGGGATCACCCAGGCACTCTGGCCTTACAGCAGCTAGCTCACCCTGTGTAGGCTGCCAACGTACCAGATCCCAGGATCAGGACATCTCCTTTGATGGAAAGGGACCCTGGGATGGCAATGAACTGGGAAACCCAATGTACAGAAAATAGAACTGAAATCATGTCCTGCTAGCAGGGCTCCAGAATTAGGCACGATCTTCAAAAGGAACACTGCAGGAGATACAATGACCATTTTGAAAATAAGGACACCTGATGCAAGTCCCTTGGGTGTCCCTAATTTACAGCTTTCACTGTATGCAAGATTTCAACTGACGACTTACTCTGTCAACAGAGTGGCTGTTGAACAGAGTAAAACAACTGGCTAAATTCACCGGCCAACACAAGAGCCCCCTCTGCTGCTGCGTACTGGTTTTCTCTAAAATGGATAAGGTGTATAGTAACGCATCCATCAAATCTTCAGACATTAAAAAAAAAATCTTTCATCAGACTGATTTCCATTAACAATTTTTAAAAAAAATCTATACATTGTGCCTTGTGTATGAAGCTTTTAAATCTGAATGTTGCACTAAACTTATGTTGTGCCAAAAAAATCAGCATTTGAAACAAGTACAAATGTGCACATAAAATTATGATGCAAGTATTAAAATAGTCCACTAATGTAGCAGTGCAAAGAAAGTGCTAAAACATTGTTGCCAGACAAGTTTTGAAAGTGAAGTGACTTACTGATTTGCTGTCTTCCCCACCCCTTTCTATTTTTGTCTGCTGCTTATATTTCATGTTATTTTCTCTTAACAGGAAAAGGACCAGCGTAGTTTGGAGATTAGCACTGCTAAATGCATGCTGGGACTACTTCTAGGAAAAACTTGGCCACTCTTTCCAGCCTTTCATCAATTCCTTGAGGTATTAAATTGTGAACTTTTTTAATGGTAATTAGTTATAATTAATTATGCCACTTATACTGTTATATTTAAATTGAATGCATCAAAGATGTTCCTGCACGAATAGGATTTCACGTGCTCTTGTCTTAAAAATGTAGAAATGTTTCCAGTAACTAAATTAGGTGTAAAATTGCTGAACAGTTACCTGTAACATTTTCAAACCATAGGATCTATTTTCAATTGTTTAAGTTTTTTTTAAGTTATTGTACATTGCCTAAATGCGCAATGGAAGAATGTAGCTATTTGGGGTTTCATTGAAAATGGTAGTGTTGAGGAGTAACAGGATCAATATAATTTTTAAAAATTGAGCAAGTTGATTAGACATCAAATAGCAATTTTGTGGTAATTATTTGTGAAATACAACTCCTCGGGCAAATAAAACATCAAGGTTAAAATTGACAAGTAATTTCGCTCCTGCCTCAATATTCTCCTCGCCTGACGATGGTAACACGTGCATCTCAATTCCATAGATGTTGACAACCCCAGGAAACTTACCCAAGTGGCTGACCTTTTTGTTTGAGGCCAGACACTGAGCATTCACAAGAGATTTGACTGAGTATTAGCACAACTCTGCTCCTTCCTTACCATATCTCCCCTTTTTTTTTTCCTTGCACTTCTCAAGTGCCTTTGGATGTTTTTGAATAACGCTGATGTAGAATATGTTGGCCACTAGCCACAATTGGGAATCTAGATGTGGCTGATTGCATTTCTGATTAGTAAATGAGTTATAGACACTATCGTTGGGCATGTGATCTCAATGCTCATATTCTCACAGCGCATGCATGTGTACTTTAACTTTTTTGTGCATTTGTTGGTAAATGATATGAAAAACCGAGCATGTGAGTGTTATTTTTGATCGTGATTGCTTTACTTCCTTGGTTAGTGAATAGTGGTAGATATTAAGTAAATATACACAGATGAAGTACATTTACCTGTATTATGTGAGTGTATTAAGGCAGTTTCTACTAAAAGTAGTGCATGTGGCTAAAACTGTCACCATAGCCACATCTGTGACTAGTCAACAATTTCTATTGGACAACACTGTTCTACATTAAAACACTCATTATTGTACTAATGTCTTAATGTAATGTTGTGTGCCAATGTCAAACAATTTCATGTTTCAAATTAACTGGGCCACATAGCATGATGGGGTTTTATATAGCCTGTGAATTCCTGGTTTAAACCCCAAGCAACTGCCCTTCAATTGTTTTGGTAACACCTGGGCATCTTCTGTTTACACTTCCACTGAAGTAGGCCACTAAATTGATGTGCTGCAGCAAAATGCGAGGGGTGAAGAATACGGTAATGTGTATTTTTGCCACAATATTAGCAAAGTAGAACCAATTTGTTTTTCTGCATCATAAGGCATGTGAAATGATTCTATGGCATCTTTAAATTTTGTGTTCTACACAGCAATCTAAGTATAAAGTGATCAACAAGGACCAGTGGTGCAATGTACTCGAATTTAGCAGAACAATTAACCTTGATCTTAGCAACTATGATGAAGATGGGGCTTGTAAGTACATTAGTTGGATCTCTTTAACTGTCTTTGTTCTCTCCTTGTCTTTTTCCCTTTAGCGTCCATGGCTGAGGGAGTGAGCAACAACTGACTGCTGAAAATGATGTTCTGAGATCTGATGCTGGAAGGTGTACAGAACTAGTCAGTGATGACTTTTCCTAAAATTTTCCCCTTCCTATAGGGAAGCACCAAGTCCATTTCTAGCGCCTCCACATAGCAGTGAAATGGAGATTGGGAACTTGATGTGAATGGATTGCAGGTGTAAACCAGTATTCCACCATTTTGTAGTTCACCAAGGCTTTACCATTGCTTTATTTTTAAGAAAAAGTTCAGTTCTAAATAAAACTTTTTTTAGGTAATACATGCACTTGGACGAATTACTATATTGGAGTATATTACAGTCCTGACCTAGTAGCTTTAAAGTTTTGTTTTATTGTGTATTTTTAACTCCAAGCTCCATATCAAGCTAGAGACAGAAAATTAATTACTTAATTAATATTTGAAAATGTGTCTACCTTCTTTAACATCTCAGTAGACTAATTTAATTATTTGAATGAGCAGTAACGTGTATTGCTGTGCCACTAGTTTCAACTATTTTCTGTACCCTGCCATCCTTCTGATTTTCTCCATTGCTGAGTTCTGGAGAAGTCGTCTTTGCAGATGAGCACTCTGCTCTTTCACTAGATTAAGCACTGAAGTTGGCTTTATAGTATAATTATTGGGTAGCACTTGGCAGTCATCCATGCCACTCATCATGTACTTGGAATTACTTTTATGACCTGCTTTATTCCAAACTCTTGTGATTTTCTATTCCTGATTTATGTTTCTCTTGTCGTGAGAACAAGAATCTTGCACAGAAAGCTCATGTCAAACACTTTTGAGTCTTCTAATTTTAGTATTGATGTTAATTGTTATACAGTGATACTAATACTGTAGGTATTTTAGTACAGTTTCGCATCATTTGTATAAAGATTTTTCAACATTCAAAATTTAAAGTTTTTGTACTGCTGAGCCAGTATATCTGTCAACTGTGGCACCAAGCTTGTAGATGCACATGGTCAATGAATCTACCCACAAGTGTCTAAAAAGGTTTAGATAGTATGCCACTAGGTAGGCTAGTTCATTAGAGGGCCCCACAATTACACACTAAAGCACACAACAAACTCTTTTGCAGTTGAGCACTACCCCTTATTGAAGATGAGATATAAGCTGCTGTGCTACAACAGCAGCTGTTCACTCTTTGGACTTTGATACAATCTATGACATTTGGTATTTTGCTTTGCAGAATGGTGTGGCTACATCTGGCATCTCTCCCATGGGAGCTGTAACAGCAACTACTACAACTGCCTTTTGTCAGGAAAGGTATTTTTGGTGGACAGTTGGTGGAATTGCCGGAAACTCTTAAGAAGTACCAAGTAGAACATTTGAACAATATCAGGAATGACTATGAAAGGCACAACCTTTGTTTAGGCTGTTCCTTATTCAGACAGCATGCCACAACAAAGCCTGTTGCAGCAACAGCTCTTCTGTAGCATTGCTTGGGGTTTCCAAACTTCACACTCTGAATGGCTGACTGCTCCAGGGCAGAATCCATGCTAAGAAGCACCCATAGTGGAAGCTCATTCCACAATTCTGGGCATTGTATGCCTCTCAGCAATGACACCTCGAAAGCCTTACACCACTTGCAGAAATTCATTTAGATGGGTATTTATGAAATGCCTAACTGTTGCTACAGTGCATCTATGGGTGCAACTTCTTCACACGTACCCATATCTGGACAATTGGCTCATTCATGATTGGAATGCATTGGCACAGTTGTGCTGCACATACTTAAAACAGTCCAGGAACTGGGCTTCATAACCTATTATGAAAGTTTCAGCTGCAAATCTTGTATGACATAACGTTCCTCAGGGCAATATTTAAAACTACCCAGCAGAAAGTCTTTGTCTCTACACAAGTTTCACTTCCCCCTCTATGGAAGGTTGTGGATTCCAGAAAAAAGGTATGTGAGAATACTCGGCCTATGGAAGCATTCATCTTGGCAGTTCCTAATGCTCATCTGTTTAAGACTGCTTCAGCTAGAAAGACTTGCATTTATATACGCCTTTCATGACCTCGGGGTGTCCCAAAGTGCTTTATAGCCAATGAAGTGCATTCAAAGTGTTGCCACGGTTGTAGAATATGAGGCAGCCAATTTGGGTACAGCAAGTCCCACAAACAGCAATGTGATAATGACCAGATCATCTGGTTTAGTGATGTTTAGTTGAGGGATAAGTATTGGCTAGGACACCGGTGGGAACTCCCCTGCTGCTCTTTGAAATAGTGCCATGGAATTTTTTACGTCCGCCTAAGAGGGCAGGCGGGGTCTTGCTTTAACGTCTCATCTGAAAAATGGCACCTCTGACAATGCAACACTCCCTCAGTACTGCACTGGAGTGTCAACCTAGATTTTGTGCTCCAGTCTCTGGAGTGGATCTCGAACCCATGACCTTCTGAATCGGAGGCGAGAGCGCTACCGACAGAGTTCAGCCAGTGGTGTCCCTGCAGAGTGCCCTTTTGTAAGAATCCATCAGGACTCTTGTTTTGAATCTCGTATGTTTGTTAAAGAGAACAAGGTCTTGCAGGGAAGACCTCTGCAACAGCCTTCCCCACAGGCATTGGCAGGGTGCCTGTCTGGAAAGGATGCACGCCTACAAGGGGACTGGTCTCCAAGCGGAGAGGTAGCCCATCTGGTACATGCCACATAGAATTGAGGCTGGCAAGGTCTAGATAATTATCTTTGGCAAATCAGTATGCAAATAGTTGGCTAGTAATGTGTAGTTTTCTGCATCAGACAAATGATTACATACTTTTTCCTGATCCCTCGCCCCTCCAGGATGCAATGCTATTGGCTGGCTGGTGCCTAAATCATAAGATACAGTCAGCTTGGATGTTGACCCATGTAGATGATATAGTGGGAGATACTGTATTATCTAACGATTCACCATCATGAGTGGGAAATCTACCTGGTCTTTCAAGAAATATTCAGGATTTGAGATGCCTGGAAATTGCCTCCCAGGGCAAACACCCACTTCCATGTTTATACTTCAGGACTGAGGCTATGTCAGGCAGGAGACTGAATGGTTTCTCCTTTTCCTGACACATTTGTATACCTTTTTCACAGGAGAGAGATAAGAACATAAGAATTAGGAGCAGGAGTAGGCCATTCAGCTCTTCGAGCCTGCTCGGCCATTCAATAAGATCATGGCTGATCGTCGACCTTAACTCCACTTTCCCACCCGATCCCCATATCCCTTGATTCCCCTAGAGTCCAAAAATCAATCTATCTCAGCCTTGAATATACTCAAAGACTCAGCATTCACAGCCCTCTGGGGTAGAGAATTCCAAAGATTCACAACCCTCTGAATGAAGAAATTCCTCCTCATCTCAGTCTTAAATAGCTAACCCCTTATCCTGAGACTATGCCTTCTAGTTCTAGACTCTCCAGCCAGGGGAAACAACCTCTCAGCATCTACCCTGTCAATCCTCCTCAATGTTTCAATGAGATCCTGAGTTGAGGTCAAATATCTGAACCTAGAGCCATTCCATTGATTGCCTGGCTATTAGCAAAACAACTGTTTAAGCAATCTTTCTCACCGTTGGTAGTAAATATCTTTTATAAGTTCAAGCAGGGTGTCTGTCAAGGCATTTGTTTAAAGCCCAGTTGAATTAGAGTTCGTAATCGTTCTGTTATTCATTCATGGTTTGCAACCTATTTAGAAATTGTGCCCGGTTAGGCCTCACCTGCTTCACAATTGGGACCTTAATTTAGTTCTCCACAAGTTACTGTATCCATGATTCAAACTTCCTTAAGTGTGTAATATTACTTTCCTTATGTGAAACATCACTGTCTGTTTTAGTTTAGGCTTGCAATTAATGAGCTGCAAGCCATTATTATAATCAGTCAAGTCATATTTGATGTGGATTTCTGACCAGCGGTCTTTGGGACTCACCCAGAGTTCTTTACAAAAGTTTCTTTCCACTTTTCATTTTGACCTGGAAATTGTCATATTCACTTCATTGGAAGTAAAATATGTCAGTTTCATTACATAAATGCGTACAGATCCCTAAGTTAGTATGTGTCAACTGCAAAGGAATTTCACAAATCTTTATAGTTTTCTATGGTGCAGAGACCCTAAGCAAATCAAGTAACAGTTTGCCAACAGATGACTTAGTGCCCACTCTGGACTGCTATCATTTCACAAAGAAAAAGCCCACGTGGCAGATTAAAGGTTATTCTAACTCTGCATCCTAAACACCTCTTAATCCGGTTCCAATTGGTATTTGAAAGGCCATCACATGGAATAATCTTCACATGCTTGCTAAGTATTAGTGTCTAGGTTTGACACCTGCAGCCATTGTCATTGGTAAATCTGTCCTGGCAGTTAGTGTTATGACTGCTCTGAGGAGGCCCCATGCCCCTCTGCTATATTTAGTATGCTAGTTTGGTATACCACCACACTGTGCAGAGGATGTTTTAAATGAAGATAGATAGATTGCCTAACTTGTAGGGTCTTTATTCCTGAAATGATGGCCATCCTCCACACACCATGATGTCTCCCAAGCATCTCCTCAGGATCTGCAGGGATATAAATTTTTTGGGGGGTTGGGGGGGATTTAAGTCAGTTCATTTCAGTTTAGCTTCAGTGAATTGATGTAATGGTGCTGGAGCATTATAGGATGAGGAAATAGACCACATGCAGCACAACCTATGTACAATGTTGTGGTATTTTCATGCACACGCTAAGCACATAGTTTCCACAGAACCAATCAAATTGAACTTTACTCTTGCAGTGGGTGGAGGGTGCATATTATTCAAAGAATGAAGAAGACCTTACAAGGTAGGTTATTTATCCTAGCTAGTGCCATTCATAGATGGCTTTTCTATGGTCCCAATTAGACCACAATACATGGAATATTTAATCATGTCTGATTTATCTTTTATATAACCTTCAATTCTGTTTTTCAAAATGAACTGGTTATTGTCTTCAAGAAATCTGTTCCAATAGTGTCCTGGGGTGAGTAATGGTGAAAAGCTTTTAATCCCCAGTCTTGCTTGAGGCATATTTGGATTTGTGTTTTAATTCCCCAGTCACAGTTCATGGGGGGATTTTAACTGTCTCTGGGTTTCTGGCAGGGAAGATTCCTGACTGCCCACAGCAGAGTGAGGCCACGGTGATTTTAACTGAGAGGGAGCGGAGTCCAGGGAAGGCCAAAACTTTCCATGTTGGGAGCTCCTGCACCTCTGGGCCCCATAAAGGAAATTACAAAAAAAAATTCTCTTAGAATGGCCTCTTGTGCTTTCGATCCTCTTCTCACTTGACTTTACCTGGCGGAAAAGCTGCAGTGACTTCCCCACACGGGTCAGAGATAAAATGGTGGTTGGGATCTGATGATGTCATCGGATCCCAATCTGCATCTTTAAAGAGGGATCCTGCCAGCTTCAGATAGGTGCCTTTGCTTCCTACTCAGAAGAGCAGGTTAAAATTGAAACATTCATGTGAAACATCAGCAGGTAAGTGAGTTGGTCAATTTTAACTGCCGATCTGCCTAGTTTCAATCAGGTGGGTAAGGTAAGGGTAAAATAAACCCCAAAGTTCAAGAGCCAGCCCTTTTTCTATATTATCCATACTTTTCAAACATTTTTAACATTTTGGGTTATGTATCAGTCTTTTCTTCATTGACTGTTAAGTCCCTCAACCCAAGTTTGCCTCTGATTCATAAATTATTCTTGCTGCTTGCTGTGAACTTTCTCTAATGCATCAAGGTAGCTTGTCAAATTTTTGGCATTCTAAATATGTCTTAGCGGGATTAAAATAACCTGCTTTAGCCTGAAATCAGATGGCTTTGGATATGTATGCCAGTATTAGAACAATCATGTTAGTAACAGTGTTACATTTTAACTGTATGATGAAGGTATTTATTCCATATTGACTTGATAGTCAAGTAAACATGAAGAAAGCTTCATTGAAATTGGCTTTCTTTTTGAAGGGCTACTGAAAATCTTAAACAAATTGTTACTGTACATGAAGCCTTTTGTTGGAAGGCTGTAGCATTTCAATAGGCATTGCAAGATAACTGGATGATCTGTAACCCAAATAAACCAGGAGAAAATAAAAGTGGTGTCTCTTTAAAGTTCTCTAATCCTGCAAGCTGTTTGGATAGTTTCACAAATTCAAAAATCGTTTCAAATATTAAAAATCTAGGAACATATTAGACCAGAAAATACTATTGAGGTCCAACTGGCCATTAGAATTTTGGAAACTTAAATAAGTCCCCTTGGGTTTCTTTTTCTCCTTTAGTTTCTCCTTGTGGCTCTGGTGCCGAAACCCTGGTATCTGTTTAGTTGCCCTCCTGCCTCAGGATGTCCAAACCCAGGGTGTCCCCATTGTAGTACAGTGACCAAAATTGTACGCTGTATTCCAGATGGGGTCAAACCAGTGCTGTGTGTAAGCTTACTGTTGTCTTTTTAGATGCCTATAACACCATATGTGAAAGTTCACTAAGGAAATAGAAGATTACAGTTGTTTTAAAGCTGCACAATTTGAGCTTAGTATATTTAATGTAATCTACATGTTTATGAATTCTGATTGCAATATTAAATTCTAATTTAATTGCTCTCTTTCAGGGCCAGTCTTATTGGATGAATTTGTGGAATGGTTTAAAGACAGACAGATGTCCTAGCACTTTTGATTCAGAAACAGCTCAACATCCATATTCAACATTAGCCATAAAAGACCTAAGAAAACAGATTTGAAATGCATTTTTGTTTGTGTTTTCCCCCTCCCAAAAAATTCTGACTTGCTGAAAGCATTAAATATCTACAAGCACTGTGCAACAAGCACTTAAATCTGGTATCAAACTTTATTCTGAGCCTGCTTTGCAATTTTGTAATAGGACTATAATTATGGTACTGCAGACCACACTGTGATATCTTGCTGTTGACATTGTGAATTCTGTGTTGTAAGCTGTTTCATGCAGAAACCTTTTCCCAGAGGGATTGTGAATTTCAATGAGAATTGTATTAAATGGTTAAAAGTCTTAGATGAATATTTGTTGAAAAGACTTCTTAATCTTATCCAGTGTATGATTCAAGTAGAACTGTTCTGTACAACTTAACTGATGAAACTCAAGATTAGATTTTTTTTTTTTTTAAGTATAATTTGTTGGGCAATGGTATAACATTGTTTTGATTCACTGCACCTAGCTGTGATCTGTTGAAATGACTAATGCACCATATGGGTTGTTTAGCCCTAATTTTTGCCTTGTACTCCTGGCTAATAGGCTGGGCTGCTATTTTTTGTGTTTTGATTTGTACAACTAGCTGCAAACATTAAATTGCCCATTCAGTGGGCACATAAGCTTGATAATGTTACCAAGTTTGCACGTTTTAAAGTTATTAGAATGTATGAATGTCAGATGTACAGACCAACTAGTATTCAGGTATGTGTTTAGAATCATGTGTATGATTCCACCTCCTCCTCCTCCCCCCCCCCCCCCCCCACATACCACTTACTGATGAGAAAAGTGCTGACTTATTCTCATCAGGTTTTTTTTTATCCGGTGTTACAGGTCAACTGCACTAATGTAACTTTGCTGGCTTGGCTTTGATTTAGGATTGAGATTAATGTAACCTGTATCATAATATGACAATGCCATTAAAGCTTTCTTTTGACCATGTCAGCAAGTAAAAGTCTGTACATCTGAAACAAGTTATTTTCTAGTGTTGCATTTTTCTGTTGCCTACGACAACTTCCACCAAAGACCACAGTTATTGCCTATCTACCTGTACACAGACAAGTAATAAAATCTGGTCACTTCTTGTATTGCATCTTTTCCTGTACCAATAGACTTAATTATATGCCACAGTATCTGCTTTCTATTAACATGGTTCATAAATTCCCATTGATTTGGAAACTTTTGCCTGTGAAATGGGACACGGTATAGGAGGGATAACAGAGAAGTTACTTAACTTTAAATTACTATCAATAATGGGACATCTTTATCAATGCTGGAAAATGAATTATGCCATTATGGTAAATGTATTATTTGAGACTATAATGCACAAGGATCGGACTGTTCCAAAATAAACTTTCCCTATTAACCCCTGTAAATGGTATCCTACTAAAACGTAAAGATGTAGTAGATAAGGGCCATTTTAGTATACCGAAGTACATTTATTTTCAGTCTAGCATATAAACAAGATAATATTGTTAATTGCACTTCCATCAAATAAGAAAAATACTACTTTAAATGTCTGCTATACAGACAGTACATAGTATTGCTAAGCATTTTAATGCACCTGTCAGTCTGTTTTTGCTAATCTGGTTCAATATTAGTGGTGATTTTAAAGCCATGTGAAGTGGAACAGTCTCTTTTCCTAGCTGCTGTGAAAATTATTTCTAGTCTTGTATTCGATTTCTTGTTCTTCTGTGTTTTGAAACTGACAGAATCATACGTATTGAAATGTCTTTAATTGGAACTTTTTAAAGTGCCATGTATAATTGTCACTTCTGTTTGTTCTCTCCCAAAAGCATATAATGGAAAATAAAATTATCAATTTCTTTTTTTTTAATTGGGGAAAAAATATGAAAAACTGTTACATTTCCATCTGCCGGTTGAGGCATGCAAGATCACTTATACCATAAGTTCTACTGATTCAGAAATTAAAAGCTTCAGGCAGTTTTAAGCACCAGATTGTATAGCATGGAAAATTAAAGGCTTTTGCTCTTTTTTTCTTTCCAACCACTACAGAGATATACTTTGCATATGTTTTTTAATTTTAGATCGTCTCTCTAATACCAACACAATTAACTCCTAGATTTTTTTTTTAAATTGACCAATAATACAATCTATTATTCAATGTTGTCTTGGAATGTGATCTACTTAGTGGAGTTATTGATGCATTTTAAATTGTTAAAGATTGGCATTAAACTGATGTAGGATATGTTGAAGGGTAATCCAGATCAATCCCATATATTTGCTAATTTTGAAGTCGGTCTAGATGGGTCAAATCCGCTAACCTAGGCTTTTCTTTTAAACTTTATTTGCTTATTTTGCATTTATTCTCTGCAGTTCCTTCTGGAAATGCCAGCAAATAGTATTTAAACAAAAAATGAATTGTTGGAGTGGCTTGTACATTTGTATATGAAAGGTTCCCTTATTATGCTGCAGTTAAATTTTATACTTTGATTTAACTTAACTTTAAGTTTTGCTTTGGTAAAGTTGAGGCAGCATTTTTTAATTTTAAAGTTGAGGTTGGATCAATTGTTGGAATGTTTGCACAATGATGAGTACCTAGTGTAAAAAGATAATACCCCACCTCTAGCACTTTTTTGTGAAGGATATTGGATAGCTTGTGTTTTATTCATTTTCAGCTAATGCAGACTTGGAATCCTCTCTCAACTAATGTTCTTCAAGAGCCATCTCATTACACCATGGTATGTTCTTTTTATTTTTACCTGAAATGCACTTCAGTCCAAAACTTTCAAACTTTTTTTGATCAGCTAGGCAAATTGGGTATTATATTTATATCCATCTAGGTATGGTAAAATCTGTGTAAACTTGCACTTTATGGGAACATGCAAAGGAGGATTCGGTGAATGTATAAATGAGAAGAACCCCATGAACTAGTACAGATGACTGGTTTCCTACAGCTGCAGAGTTTCTGTTTCACTGACCTGCACGATTACAAATTATCTGATATTTCACAACATTTATTCACAAATGAAATCTGGCTGCTTGTTAATGATTCAAGAGTGATGTCTACATTTTGCGTGTAGACAAATTATATATAGTTTTCACTAATACCATGAATTTTGATAATGCAGTACTTGCCGATTTATAGAATATCACCTGTAGTAAATCATCTTCCCCACCCCCAAAATAGACCAAAACATTCTCTATGGATCCCAAAGACTGCCTTATAGAATGATGTAATTTTCAAAAATGACTAAGCTATTGCATTTAAATTGAAAAACAATAATTGCTTTGTGATTTCTAGGCAGATTCACAAAAGGGGATGTTGTATTTTTTTGTTCCTTTTTGATAATGCTGTTTTATCAAGCTTATGTTTTGTATTATTTCTGCCCTGTTACTGTGTGTAGGTATATTTTTGTTGGGTTCAATTCCTTGGAATGATGGAGTAATGATTGCCAACTAGCTTAGAATAATCAAATACAAAAAGTTCTCTGCGCTGTTTAGTCACAAAATCAATGTAAAGCATGTCTCGTGCACAACAGAACAGCTGTTCAAATAAGTAAGTGGTGCTCCCACTCTTGAAAATGTTTCGTAATTTTAAAGTCTTCCTTATTTGGATTGTAAAAATGACTTGTTAGCTGGGTGCATTTTGTTTCAAATGTTGAGCTAAGCTTGTTTTTCATTTTGTTAGCACACAGTATCTGTATTGCCTTAGTGTCATTAAATAATGGTGTTTAAATTGAAAAATGGGTTATGATTTTTATTTTTGTTTCATTTTGGCTTTAATTTTATACATGCATATGATAACAGACCTTCCACCACATACTCTAATTAAAAAGGCACGGTCAGTATATCTTTTGGAAGAAATAGCATAAACTGAATAACCTCGTCCACTGAAGTAGTACAACTAAAATATATTTTTGTTCGCAAAAGTCACACTAGTCAGAGGGAGGATAAATTCCTCACCTTGAATAATATTAGGAATTGAGATGTTCTGAAGCCATTAGAACTGAGTCAAATGGCATGAGCTAATGTCCTGGCCAGGTAACTAGGGTGTCCATGTCTTCACTTGGTACCAATATAGTAAAAGTATACATCTATTCTAATAACACATTTATACATTGAAGAGAATAGGAAAAATAAATACTTTAAGAACAATGGCCAAGGACACTTGTGATTGGTGTTGCTTTATGGAATCCATTTTGCAGAGACCTGTGACTCACTCTGGTATCAACTTGCCAGAAATGGGAAATACTTGGAGTATATCTAGGCTGTGATTCCACGGGTGAATAAGGCAATTGGAGAAAATTTAAAACTTAAAAAAAACATTTAGGGCTGACGAGGCAATAATAAAAATAAATGCTAGAATTAAAAAAAAAATAGGCAAGCTACAAAAAGGGAGATTTGAAATGTTAGAGGAATGAGAGAAAACTCAACATCCCATCAGTCACCCAGAATGCTTATTTACGTGGCCACCAGATCACCCACCTTTGCCCATACCTCGTCCCCACTCCCACACCTCGTCCCCACTCCCACTTAAATGCTTATCCATAACATTAACTCAATTTCTGCAATGCCCTACTTGCTGGCCTTAAACTTGTCTAAAATTCAGCAACCCGTTTCACACTTAAGTTTCTATAGTTCTATCTGTTTATTTTAACAGATTTTCTGTTTTGGATACTGCTGGGTGAGATGGTTTCTCAGGGGAATGCAGCAAGAGCCAAGTCCGTGGCACTACGAGTGGCTCAGCTGCACAGGAGGGGAGGAAAAAGAGTGGGAGAGCAATAGTGATAGGGGATTCTATCGTAAGGGGAACAGATAGACGTGACTCCAGGATAGTATGTTGCCTCCCTGGTGCCAGGATCAAGGATGTTACTGAGCGGCTGCAGGACATTCTGAAGAGGGAGGGTGAACAGCCAGAGGTCGTGGTCCATATTGGTACCAACGACATAGGTAGAAAGGGACGAGGTCCTGCAAGCAGAATATAGAGAGCTAAGAAATAAAGAGCAGGACCTCAAAGGTAGTAATCTCAGGATTACTCCCAGTGCCACGTGCTAGTGAGAGCAGAAATAGGAGAATAAACCGGATGAATGCATGGCTGGAGAGATGGTGTAGAAGGGATAGATTTAAATTCATTTAGGCATTGGGACCAATTCTGGGGAAGGTGGGACTTGTACAAGCTGGACGGGTGACACCTCTGCAGAAACGGGACCAACATCCTCGTGGGGGGGGGAAGGGAAGGAGAGGGGTTGCTAGTGCTGTTGGGAAGGATTTAAACTAGTTTGTCAGGGGGCTGGGAACCTAAGTGTGGGCCCAGAACGGAGAGAAACAAAGCTGGAAGTGCAAATTAGAAAAGTAGTCAGCGAAACTAGTATGGAGCAGAAACAAAGGCCAATAGTGAAGAGGGTCAAAGTGCAGAAAAATATTAAAACCGGCAAAGTTTAAGGCACTTTATCTAAATGCACGTAGCATTTGCAACAAGGTAGATGAGAATTAATGGCACTAATAGAAGTAAATGGGTATGATGTAATTGCCATTACAGAGACATGGTTGCAGGGTAACCAAAGCTGGGAACTGAATGTTCCAGGGTACTCAACATTTAGAAAGGACAGACAAAAAGGAAAAGGACGCTGTTAAGGGATGAGATCGGTACGGTAGAGATAAAAGATCTTGGCTTGGCAGATCGTGATGTAGAACTGGAATCAGTTTGGGTGGAGCTAAGAAACTGCAAAGGGTGGAAAACATTGGTGGGAGTTGTGTATAGTCCACCAAACCGTAATGGTAATATAGAGCACAGTATCAATCGAGATTAGAAGTGCATGTAACAAGGGCAATGTGGTAATCATGGGGGACTTTAATCTACATATTGACTGGCCAAATCAAATTACCACTAATGGTGTGGAGGACGAATTCTTGGAATGCATGTAAGATGGTTTCCTGGATCAGTATGTGGAGAAACCAACCAGGGAACAGGCTATTCTGGATCTGGTACTGTATAATGAGAAAGGGCTAATCAATAATCTTGTGGTAAAGGGGCCTTTAGGGACAAGTGACCATAATATGATTAAATGTTTTTTGTCTTTTTTTGTTTTTCATACAGACCCATGCATCTGCAACATTTTACCCCTTGTGACCCCACCTCATTGTTCTTTGATGTAATGTTTTCCTGACTGGCCTGTTTGGACACCTTTGATTATCTCTCTGCCAAGGTGTGATAAAGGGCAGTTAGAAAGATTACCTGTAATCATCTGGCCTTATTCTCTATCTGTGTCTATAGGCATCTCTCCACTTCACCTGACAAAGGAGCAGCGCTTCGAAAGCTTGTGATTTCAAATAAAACTGTTGGCCTATAACCTGGTGTTGTGTGACTTCTTACAAAAGAAATTAAAGCTAGTATTAAGTCAAAGGAGGAAGCTTATAAAGTTGCCAGAAAAAGCGGTCAGCCTGAAGATTGGGATTTTTTAGAAATCAGCAAAGGGGGACCAAGAAATTGATGGATAAAGGGAAAATATGAGCACAAACTAGCAAAAAATATAAAAACAGATTGTGAAAGCTTCCATAGGTATGTGAAAAGGAAAATACTGGCGATGGTAAATGTAGCTCCTTTACAGTTGGAGACGGAAGAATTTATAATGGAAAATGAGGAAATGGCAGAGGAAATTAAATAAATACACTTTGGCCTAGAAATTTGGTGGACTGCGCCACCAGTTAGCACCCAAAGAGGGCACTTAGTGGGTTTAGCGCCACTGGCCATGCGTTCCCACAAAATTTAGCGGGGCACTAATGGCGGCGTTGGCCTGTAGCGCTGCGCCGCCACTGATGACGTCATCGGTGTGCGCCCCGCTACCGCCATATTTGGTCGCGCCCCCCCGCTGTAACGCCGGTCGCAATTTGCGACTGGTTCAGGGGGGCCTACCTGCGCCGGTAGTGCCGCTAATTAAAGGGGAGGTGCGGGGCGGCCATTTTTTTTTGCTGGCCACCTGCCAGCACCACCGTCTCTGGCCTCCTGAGGCCCACCCCCCCCCCCGGGCAGTGCCGGCTGTGTCCCAAGAGTCCGGCACTTCTCCTCGGTGCCGGGTTCTCTTGCCGGCACTCGCGATCACTGAACGTGCTGGTGCAGGCCCCTCCCCTTTAAGAAGGGGAGGAAGGCCTGCAGTACCGCAGCGCACCGTACACTGCGGCACGTTGCGATATTCAGCTGCAGCGCCCCAAGAGGGATGCGGGGTGCCTCGAGCAGCGCCCCGGTTTAGGGCGCTGAAACGGAATATCTGGCTGGCGCAAGCGGCTCTGCCCGGAGCGGTAATTCCGGTGCCCAGGTGAGCTTGGCGCCCTGCCGAATTTCTAGGCCTTTGTTTCTGTCTTCACGGAGGAAGACACAAAAAAAACTCCCAGAAATACGAGAAAACCAAGGGCGTGGCGAGAATGAGGAACTTAAAGAAATTATTAGTAAAAAAAAAAAGTACGAACAAAATTAATGGGACTAAAAGTCAATTAAATCCCAAGGACCGGATCACCTACATCCTAGGGTTTTGAAAGAGGTGGCCATTGGAATAGTGGACGCATTGGATGTCATCTTCCAAAATTCTATAGATTCTGGAATGGTTCCTACAGATTGGAGGGTAGCAAATGTAGCCCTGCTATTTAAGAAAGGAGGGAGAGAGAAAATGGGGAACTACAGACCTATTAAGCTAACATCAGTAGTTGGGAAAATGCTGGAATCTATTATAAAGGATGCAATAACTGGGCACTTAGAAACTAATAGTAAGATTGGGCAGAGTCAACATGGATTTATGAAAGGGAAATCCTGTTTGACAAACCTATTGGAGTTCTTTGAGGATGTAACTAGACAAAGGGGAACCAGTAGATGTGGTGTATCTAGATTTTCAGAAGGCCTTTGATAAGGTCCCACACAAGAGGTTGGTGAACAAAATTAGGGCACATGGAATTGGGGGTAATATACTAGCATGGATTGAGAATTGGTTAACAGACAGAAAACAAAGTTAGGGTTAAACGGGTCTCTTTCAGGATGGTAGGCTGTAACTAGTGGGTTATCGCAAGGATCGGTGCTTGGGCCCCAGCTATTCACAATCTATATCAATGATTTGGATGAGGGGAGTAAATGTAACATTTCCAAATTTGCTGATGATACAAAGCTAGGTGGCAGTATCAGTTGCGAAGAGGATGTGAAGAGGCTTCAAGGGGATTTCGACAGGCTTTGGTAGAAAAAACAGAAAGGCAGAGTATTTCCTAAATGGTGAAAGATTGGGGAATGCAGATGCTCAAAGGGACCTGGGTGTCCTTGTACATGAGTCACTGAAAGTGAATGTGCAGGTGCAGCAAGCCATTAGGAAGGCAAATGGTATGCTGGCTTTCATTACAAGAGGATTTGAGTACAGGAGTCTTACTCCAATTATATAGGGCCTTGGTGAGACCACACCTGGAGTACTGTGTACAATTTTGGTCTCCTTACCTAAGGAAGGATATACTTGCCATAGAGGGAGTGCAACGAAGGTTCACGAGATTGATTCCTGGGATGGCGAGACTGTCGTATGAGAAGAGATTGAGTAAACTAGGCCTGTATTCTCTTGAATTCAGAAGAATGAGGGGATCTCATTGAAGCGTACAAAATTATTACAGGGCTTGATAGGATGGATGCTGGGAGAATGTTTCTCTTGGCTGGGGAGTCTAGAACCAGGGGCCACAGCCTCAAGATAAAGGGTAGGCCATTCAGGACTGATGAGAATAAATTTCTTCACACACACACGGTGGTGAATCTTTGGAATTCTCTACCCCAGAGGGCTGTGGAGGCTCAGTCATTGGGTATATTCAAAACAGAAGTCGATAGATTTCTGACTAGTAAGGGCATCAAGGGATATGGCGATAGGGCCAGTGAATGGATTTGAGGCAGAAGATCAGCCATGATCTCATTGAATGGCAGAGCAGGCTCGAAGGGCCGAATGGCCTACTCCTGCTTCTTATGTTCCTACTACTGACTGATTTCTGAATAAGGAATTATGGTCCTGATAGTTGTATCCAAGAAGTATTAATGTGTCTCAATACCTGAATTGTTACATTAATAGAGTATAACCCTGGAAGCTGATTCATTTGGTTTGTGTTTCACTTCAGATTTAGGAGACTTACATTTGTGACACAACAATAGTTAATGCATCACCACTGCTACAATAGCCTATATTTGATGTTCATAGAAATGGCCTTAATTTAGACCAGTAGGTCCTAAGTATGGGTAGTTTAAAAGGCAGTAGAATCTAATGCATTAAGTTTAATGTTTTAAATAAAAGCAAAATTTAGGGACAACTTAATTTTCTCCTTTTAGGTGATACGGGGCTGCATATTTTAGATGTTTGTGCTGCCCTCAGGTGGTCATTTGAGTTATGCCATTGATAATCCGCTTTTACAAACTGCAAACTTCCATCCATATTTGAACAACCAGACTAGACCTACAAGAATTAGACATTAGGCTTGCAGAAATGCAGCTGTTCACACTTGCATCTTAACATCCTTTAACTGCAATGTCTTAATTTATGGATCAAATAGCAATTCCAGTGTTCATAACCATTTTTGGGAGGTAAAGGTAATTTAATTCTAAAATAAATTAACTTAATTCGACTTCGTTGGGTCTATGTCCTGGAATTCCCTGCCTAACACACCAACAGAACAAAGACTTCAAGGAGAAGGCACACCAGTATCTCCTCGGGACAACCAGAGATGAGCAATAAATGCAGCCTTGCCAGAGAACAAATTTTTTAAAAATCTTATTTTAAGGAAAAAAGGTGGACTATTCTAAAATAAATCTGTGTTCCTCACTCAAACATTTTCCAAACCAGTAAAGAACTGGGAGTAACTAAACACTAAACTGAAGTTAGAAAATTTTAATGGAATGCTCCACCTGCACATTAAAGATTAAACAAAAAGAACTTGCATTTATATAGCATCCCTAATGCTTCACAGCCAATTAATTACTTTTGCAGTGTAGTCCGAGAACTACAGCAGCCAAGTTGCACACAGCAAGACCTTATAAACAGAAATGCAATATACGACCAGATAACGGTAGCATTGTGGTTATGTTACTGGACGAGTAATCCAGAGGCCTGGACTAATGATCTGGCGACATGAGTTCAAATCCCACCACGCGCAGCTGGGATTCAATTAAATAAATCTGGAATTTTAAAAAAGCTAGTATCAGTAATGTTGACCATGAAACTATCGGATTGTCGTAAAAACCCATCTGGTTCACTAATGACCTTTAGACCCATAGCAATGTGGTTGATTCTTAACTGTCCTCTGAAATGACCTAGCAAGCCACTCAGTTGTAAAAAAACTGGCTACGGACATAACAATGGTACACCCAGACCAGTCAACCCTGCAAAGTTCTCCTCACCAACATCTGTGCCAAAATTGGGAGAGCAATCCCACAGATTAGTCAAGCAAAAGCCTGACATAGTCATACATAGAAGATAGGAGTAGGCCATTCGGCCCCTCGAGCCTGCTCCGCCATTCAATGAGATCATGGCTGATCGTCCAAATTCAGTACCCTGTTCCTGCCTTCTCTCCAGATCCCTTTAGTCTTAAGAAATATATCCAACTCCTTCTTGAATATATTTAATGAATTGGCCTCCACTGCCTTCTGTGGTAGAGAGTTCCACAGGTTCACCACTCTCTGGGTGAAGAAATTCCTCCTCATCTCTGTCCTAAATGGCTTACCCTTTAACCTTAGACACTGACCCATGGTTCTGGACTCCCCGACCATTGGGAACATCCTTCCAGTGTATAGTCCTGTTAGAATTTTATAAGTTTCGATGAGATCCCCTTTCAATCTTCTAAACTCCAGCGAGTATAAGCCCAATCGACACAATCTCTCCTCATACGTCATTCCTGCCATCCCAGGTATCAGCCTGGTGAATCTTCGCTGCACTCCTTCCATGGCAAAAACATCCTTCCTCAGATAAGGTGACCAAAACTGCACACAATACTCCAGATGTGGTCTCACCAAGGCCCTGTACAACTGCAGCAAGACATCCTTGTTCCTGTACTCAAACCCTCTGGCTACGAAGGCCAACATACCATTTGCCGCCTTAACCGCCTGCTACACCTGCATGCTTACTTTCAGCGACTGGTGCACAAGGACGCCCAGGTCTCGTTGCACTTCCCCTTCTCCCAATCTATTGCCATTTAGATAATCTGCCACCTTGTTTTTGACACCAAAGTGGATAACCTCGCATTTATCCACGTTATATTGCATTTGCCATGCTTCTGCCCAATCACCCAACCTGTCCAGATCATACTGGAGTTTATCGGTATCCTCCTCACAACACACACGCCCACCCAGCTTTGTGTCATCTGCAAACTTGGAGATATTACATCTAGTTCCCTCATCCAGATCATTAATATATATTGTGAATAGCTGGGGTCCAAGGACCGATCCCTGCGGTACCCCACTAGTCACTGCCTGCCACTCGGAAAAAGAGCCGTTTATTCCAACTCTTTGCTTTCTGTCTGCCAACCAGTTCTCTATCCAAGTCAATACCTTGCCCCCAATCCCATGTGCCTTAATTTTACACACTAATCTCTTATGCGGGACCTTATCGAAAGCCTTTTGAAAATCCAAATACACCACATCCACTGGTTCTCCCTTATCTATTTTACCAGTTACATCCTCAAAAAATTCCAGTAGATTAGTCAAGCATGATTTACCTTTTGTAAATCCATGTTGACTTTGTCTGATCCTGTCACTGTTTTCCAAGTGCTCTGCTATTACATCTTTTATAATGGACTCTAGCATTTTCCCCACTACCGATGTCAGGCTTACCAGTCTGTAATTCCCTGTTTTCTCTCTACCACCCTTTTTGAACAGTGGGGTAACATTAGCTACCCTCCAATCCATGGGTATTGTTCCAGAGTCTATCGAATTTTGGAAGATGACCAGCAATGCATCTACTATTTCTAGGGCCACTTCCTTAAGTACGCTAGGATGTAGATTATCAGGCCCTGGGGATTTGTCGGCCCTCAATCCCATCAATTTCCCTAACACCATTTCCCGACAAATACTGATTTCTATCAGTTCCTCCCTGTCATTAGACCCTATGCTCCCCGACATCTTTGGGAGGTTATTTGTGTCCTCCTTTGTGAAGACAGAACCAAAATGGTCTGCCATTTCTTTGTTCCCCATTATAAATTCCCCAGATTCTGACTGCAAGGGACTTACACTTGACTTCACCAATCTTTTTCTCTTCACATATCTATAAAAGTCAGTCAGTTTTTATGTTCCCTGCAAGCTTACTCTCATATTCTATTTCCCCCCTCTTAATTAATCCCCTCTTTAACCAGCAATGCTACCCCACCTCCTTTTCCTTTTTGCCTATCTTTGCTGAATATTGAATACCCCGGGATATTGAGTTCCCAGCCTTGGCCACCCTGGAGCCATGTTTCCGTAATCCCAATCATATCATATTCGTTTACCTCTATTTGCACAGCTAATTCATCCCATCTACCATCAACCCTTTGAGTGCTCCTTGCATTAAGACACAAAGCCTTCAGGCTTGTTTTTTTAACTCTCTTAAAATTATTATTTACTGTGGCCATGTATGATTTAAACCCTTGATTTCTCTGCCTGCCACTTTTGTTTTTCTCCTTCCTGTCTTTTGCTTTTATCCTTGTTTCCCTTTCCTCTGTCTCTCCGCTCAGGTTCCCAACCCCCTGCCATTTTAGTTTAAACCCTCCTCCAGAGCATAAGCAAACACTCCCCCTAGGACATTGGTCCCAGCCCTGCCCAGGTGCAAACCGTCTGTTTTGTACTGGTCCCACCTTCCCCAGAACCGGTTCCAATGTCCCAGAAATTTGAATCCCTCCCCCTTGCACCATTCCTCGAGCCACGTATTCATCTGAAATATCTTTCTATTTCTACTCTGACTAGCATGTGGCACTGGTAGCAATCCTGAGATTACTACCTTTGTGGTCCTATTTTTTAATTTACCTCCTAACTCCCTATATTCAGCTTTTAGGACCTCATCCGGTTTTTACCTATATCGTTGGTACCTATATGCACCACGACAACTGGCTGTTCACACTCCCCTTCCAAAATGTTCTGCAGCCGCTCTGAGACATCCTTGACCCTTGCACCAGGGAGGCAACACACCATCCTGGAGTCTCGTTTGCGGCCGCAGAAACGCCTATCTATTCCCCTTACAATAGAATCCCCTATCACTATAGCTCTCCCAGTCTTTTTCCTCCTGTTCTGTGCAGCAGAACCACCCCTGGTGCCAGGAAGTTGGCTGCTGCTGCCTTCCCTGGTAAGCCATCCCCCCCATCAGTATCCAAAGCGGTATATCTGTTTGAGAGGGGGATGGCCACAGGGGACCCCTGCACTACCTGCCTGTGCCTACTACTCTGCCTGTTGGTCACCCGTTCCCTCTCTGCCTGTGCCAACTTTACCTGCGGTGTGACCAACTGATCAAACGTGCTATTCACGACGTCCTCAGCATCGCGAATAGTCCAGTATGTATCCAATCGCTGCTCCAGCACCATAATGCGGTCTGCCAGTAGCTGCACACACTTCCTGCACACATGGTTGTCAGGGACACAGGAAGTGTCCCTGAGTTACCACATAGCGCAAGAGGAGCATACCATGGCACCGGGCTGTCCTGCCATGACTTACCCTTTAATTAATTGCAATTAAATTAAACCAATGAATCCCACCAATTTCACTACAGTTAAATGATATATTTAAGGGCCCTAGTTTACAAACTGTCCCCGCTACACCACAGAGACCTTAAAAACTATAAACCACAGAGTTAAAGTTTTAAAAAAGAGAGAAATACTCCCAACCAATCACTTACCTGTTTTGTGGTGACGTCACACCTCGATTACTTTTTACTTCTCTCCCTCCCTGAAATTGGAGATTAGTAAACCTACCCGTGCTCGGGCTTACCTTTTTATACTGCCGCCGCTGCCGCTCTGAGGCCTACCCGCACTCGGGCTTACCTTTTTATACTGCCGCCGCTCAAGTTCCCACCGCTGCCGCTCTGAGGCCTACCCGCACTCGGGCTTACCTTTTTATACTGCCGCCGTTCGAGTTCCCGCCGCTGCCGCTCTGAGGCCTACCCGTGCTCGGGCTTACCTTTTTATACTGCCGCCGCTCGAGTTCCCGCCGCAGCCGCTCTGAGGCCTACCCGCGCTCGGGCTTACCTTTTTATACTGCCGCTGCTTGAGATCCCGCCGCTGCCGCTCTGAGGCCTACCCGCGCTCGGGCTTACCTTTTTATACTGCCGCCGCTCGAGTTCCCGCCGCTGCTGCTCTGAGGCCTACCCGCACTCGGGCTTACCTTTTTATACTGCCACCGCTCGAGTTCCCACCGCAGCCGCTCTGAGGCCTACCCGCACTCAGGCTTACCTTTTTATACTGCCGCCGCTCGAGTTCCCGCCGCAGCCGCTCTGAGGCCTACCCGTGCTCGGGCTTACCTTTTTATACTGCCGCCGCTGCCGCTCTGAGGCCTACCCGCGCTCGGGCTTACCTTTTTATACTGCCGCCACTCAAGTTCCCGCCGCTGCCGCTCTGAATCATATCTTTTAGCCAATGTCCCAAACTCCTCCATCACCATCCCTGGGTATGTGTGTGTTCAGTGCCATTCGCAACTCCTCAAATAATGAAGCAGTCTATGTTCGCATGCAGCAAGACCTGGACGACATTTATAAGTGGCAAGTAACATTCGCGCCACACAAGGGCCGGGCAATGATTATCTCCAACAAGCAAGAGTCTAACCACTGCCCCTTGACATTTAACGGCATTACAATAACCGAATCTCCCACCATCAACATCCTGGGGGTCACCATTGACCAGAAACTTAACTGGACCAGCCACATGTAGGAACAAGAGTAGGGCTGGGTATTCTGCGGCAAGTGTCTCACCTCCTGACTCCCCGAAGCCTTTCCACCATCTACAAGGCACAAGTCAGGAGTGTGATGGATGAGTGCAACTCCAACAATACTCAAGAAGCTCGACACCATTCAAGACAAAGCACCCCATCCACCTTAAACATTTACTCCCTCTACCACCAGCGTACCGTGGCTGCAGTGTGTACCATCTACAAGATGCACTGCAGCAACTCGCCAAGGCTTCTTCAGCAGCACCTCCCAAACCCGCAACTTCTTCCACCTAGAAGGACAAGAGCAGCAGGCACATGGGAACACCATCACCTCCAAGTTACACACCAACCTGACTTGGAAGTATATCGCCGTTTCTTCACCGTCACTGGGTCAAAATCCTGGAACTCCCTCCCTAACAGCACTGTGGGTGTACCTTCACCACAAGGACTGCTGCGGTTCAAGAAGGCGGCTCACTACCACCTTCTCAAGGGCAATTAGGGATGAGCAATAAATGCTGACCTTGCTGGCAACGCCCACATCCCATGAACGAATATTTTTTTTTAATGTCCTGTCCCACAGGCAGGACAGACCACCAGGGGTGGCGGCACAGTGGTATACAGTCAGGAAGGAGTGGCCCTGGGAGTCCTCAACATTGACTCCGGACCCCATGAAGTCTCATGGCTTCAGGTCAAGCATGGGCAAGGAAACCTCCTGCTGATTACCACCTACCACCCTCCCTCAGCTGAAGAATCAGTACTCTGCCATGTTGAACACCACTTGGAAGAAGCACTAAGAGTAGCAAGGGCACAGAATGTACTCTGTACCCATCACCAAGAGTGGCTCGGTAGTACCACTACTGACTGAGCTCTGAAGGACATAGCTGCCAGTCTAGACCTGCGACAGGTGGTGAGAGAACCAACAAGAGGGAAAAACCTACTTGACCTCGTCCTCACCAATCTACCTGTCACAGATGCATCTGTCCATGACAGCATTGGCAGCAGTGACCACCACACAGTCATTGTGGAGATGAAGTCCCGTCATCACACTAAGGACACCCTCCATCGTGTTGTGTGGCACTACCACCATGCTAAATAGGATCGATCAGAACAGGTCTAGCAGCTCAAAACTGGGCATCCATGAGGCGCTGTGGGCCAGCAGCTGCAGCAGAATTGTATTCCACCACAATCTGTAACCTCATGGCTCGGTATGGCCACTCTACCATTACCATCAAGCCAGGGGACCAACCCTGGTTCACTAAGGAGTGTAGAAGAGCATGCCAGGAGCAGCACCAGGCATACCTAAAATGCAGTGCCAACCTGGGGAAACTGCAACACAGCATGCTAAACAGCTGAAGCAGCATGCTATAAACAGAGTTAATCGCTCCCACAACCAACGGATCAGATCAAAGCTCTGCAGTCCTGCCACATTCAGTTTTCAATGGTGGTGGACAATTAAACAACTAACGAGAGGAGGAGGCTCCATGAATATCCTCATCCTCAATGATGGTGGAGCCCAGCACGTGAGTGCAAAACCATCTTCAGCCAGAAGTGCCAAGCGGATGATCCATATCAGCCTCCTACTGAGGTCCCCACCACCACAGAAGCCAGTCTTCAGCCAATTCAATTCACTCCACGTGATATCAAGAAATGGCTGAGTGCACTGGATACATCCCGGCTGTCGTGCTGAAAACCTGTGCTCCAGAACTAGCTGCGCCTCTAGCCAAGCTGTTCCAGTACAGCTATAATACTGGCATCTATCCGACAATGTGGAAAACTGCCCAGGCATGTCGTATCCCCAAAAAGCAGGACAAATCCACTCCGTCCAATTACCGCCCATCAGTCTACTTTTTTGATGAAGGGAATGCAATGGATGTTGTCTACATGGATTTTAGGAAGGCGTTTGGCAAAGTACTACATAGAAGGCTGGTTAACAAAATTGAGGCTCATGGAATAGGTGGGTCAGTGACAGCTTGGATAAGGAATTGGCTTAAATATAGAAAACAGCGAGTTGTGGTAAATGGCTGTTTTTCAGACTGGAGGAGGGTAGACCCCAAGGGTCAGTGCTGGGGCCACTGCTTTTTGTGATATATTGACCTGGATATTAGAATACAGAGTAGAATTTCTAAATTTGCTGATGACACCAAACTTGGGGGTGTGGCAAACAGTGAGGATGATAACAATCGACTGCAGCAGGACATAGAAAGGCTAGCAGAATGGGCAGACAAGTGGCAGATGGAATTTAATAGAGAAGTGTGAGGTGATGTATTTTGGCAGAAGGAACAGGGAGAGGCAATATACACTTAATAGCACAGTTTTAAAGAGTGTGCAGGGACAGAGGGACCTGGGAGTTAATGTGCATAGGTCCCTGAAGGTGGCAGGACATATTGAGAGAGTGGTTAGCAAAGCATATGGGATCTTGGGCTTCATAAATAGAGGCATTGAGTACAGAAGTAGAGAAGTTATGCTGAACCTTTATAAAGCTCTGGTTAGGCCACAACTGGAGTATTGCATCCAGTTCTAGTCACCACACTTTAGGAAGGATGTGAAGGCCCTTGAGAGGGTGCAGAGGAGATTTACCAGAATGGTTCTGGGGATGGGGGATCTTAGCTACAAGGACAGGTTGGAGAAGCTGGATTTGTTTTCATTAGAGCAAAGGAGGTTGAGGGGTGATTTGATAGAAGTGTACAAGATTATGACGAGTTTGGATAGGCTAGACGGGGAAAGGCTGTTCCCACTAGTTGATGGTACAAGGACTAGGGGACACAGATTTAAGGTTTTCGACAAGAGATACAGGGGGGATGTGAGGAAAAACTTTTTTACGCAGCGAATGGTGAGGACCTGGAACTCGCTGCCGACGGAAGTGGTGGAAACGGAGACACTCAATGTTTTCAAGGGGAGACTGGATAGGCACTTGACAGAAATAAACTTGCAGGGCTACGGGGATAGAGCGGGGAATGGGACTAACTGGATTGCTCCATAGAGAGCAGGCATGGACTCGATGGGCTGAATGGCCTCCTTCTGTGCTGTAATGACTATGACTGTACTCTCAATCCTCAACAAAGTGATGGAAGGTGTCATCGACAGTGCTATCAAGCAGCACTTACTCACCAATAACCTACTCACTGATGCCCAGTTTGGGTCCCATCAGGACCACTCGGCTCCAGACCTCATTACAGCCTTGGTCCAGACATGGACAAAAGAGCTGAATTGCATAGGTGAGGTGAGAGTGACTGCCCTTGACAAGGCAGCATTTGACTGAGTGTGGCATCAAGGAGCCCAAGTAAAATTGAAGTCAATGGGAATTGGGGGGAAAATTTTCCACTGGCTGGTGTCATACCTAGCACAAAGGAAGATGGTTGTGGTGGTTGAAGGTCAATCATCACAGCCCCAGGACATCGCTGCAGGAGTTCCTCAGGGCAGTGTCCTAGGCCCAACCATCTTCAGCTGTTTCATCAATGACCTTCCCTCCATCATAAGGTCAGAAGTTGGGATGTTCGCTGATGACTCCTCAGATAATGAAGCAGTCCATGCCCACATGCAGTAAGACCTGGACGACATTTAGGCTTGGGCTGTTAAGTGGCAGATAACATTCGCGCCACACAAGTGTCAGGCAATGACTATCTCCAACAAGCGAGAGTCTAACCACTGCCCCTTGACATTCAACGGCATTACCATCGCCAAGTCCCCCACCCTCAACATCCTGGGGGTCACCATTGGCCAGAAACTTAACTGGACCAGCCACATAAATACTGTGGCAACAAGAGCAGGTCAGAGGCTGGGTATTCTGCAGCATGTGTCTCACCTCCTGACTCCCCAAAGCCTTTCCACCATCTACAAGGCACAAGTCAGGAGTGTGATGGAATACTCTCCACTTGCCTGGATGAGTGCAGCTCCAACAACACTCAAGAAGCTCGACACCATCCAAGACAAAGCAAACCGCTTGATTGGCACCCCATCCACCAACTTAAACATTCACTCCCTCCACCACCAGCGTACCGTGGCTGCAGTGTGTATCATCTACAAGATGCATGCAGCAACTCGCCAAGGCTTCTTCGGCAGCACCTCCTAAACCTACGACCTCTACTACCGAGAAGGATAAGGACAGCAGGCACATGGGAACACCACCACCTCCAAGTTCCCCTCCAAGTTACACACCATCCTGGCTTGGAAGTATATCGCCGTACCTTCATCATCGTTGGGTCAAAATTCTGGAACTCCCTCCCTAACAGCACTGTGGGAGTATCTTCATGACATAGACTGCAGCGGTTCAAGAAGGCAGCTCACCACTACCTTCTCAAGGGCAACTAGGGATGGGCAATAAATGCTGGCCTTGCCAGCGACGCCCACATCCCATGGACAAATTAAAAAAAAATGTTTTGGAGGTGTTGATTGAGTGATAAATATCGGCCAAGACTCTGGGAGAACTGCTCAATATGGGCGGGGGAGAAAAAAAACAATTCCGTGGATCTTTTAATATCCACCCGAGCGGATAGGGTTTAACATGTCATCCAAAAGATGGCATTTCTGCTGCAGCACACTCAGTACTGCATTGAAGTGTCAGCCTAGATTATGTGCTCAAGTCTTTGAAGTGGAGCTTGAACCAAGAATCTTTAAAATCAGAGGCACGCAGGCTACTGCTGAGCCAAAGCCAAGACCTGCCATTGACTAAAATGGCTTCACTGACTTTCTCCAAAAAGTACTAATTTCTTTCATTGCAAAAGATGAGTTTTTATGGCAAAGGTGCTTCTACAGTAGTTACTTAGACCTGGCTTGCCTCATCAATCATTTTTAAAAGAAGTTAGAAGTGGGCGGAGTTGGGGGGAGTGCACCAGAAGGGCTGGGGAATTTCAGCCTATAAATGCTTCACGAGGGTGGGTGGGCGCTCCTTTTATAAGTGCTGAGGCCAGCCATAGGACACTGAGTATTTTGACACTGGGTTTGATACCTCATTGGAATTATTCTCCATGCCGTCTTGAGTCTAAACAATGTGAGACTGCTTCCTTCAGAGGGTCGTCCACTACTATGCTCTGATATTAAAAACAGAAAACGCTGGAAATACTCAGCAGGTTAGACAGCACCTGTGGAGAGAGAAACAGAGTTAAAATTTCAGGTCGATGATCTTTTGTCAGAACTGGAGAAGGTTAGAGATATAATAGGTTTTAAGCAAATACAGAGGCAGGGAAAGGGGGAAGGGCAGGAAAGAACAAAAGGGAAGGTCTATGAGGTCTGAGTGGGAGTGGTCCGGGGAATTAAAATGACAGGCGACCGGAAGCTTGGAGTCACGCTTGCAGACTGAATGGAGATGTTCTGCAAAATGATCACCCAATCTGAGTTTGGTCTCTCCAATGTAGAGGAGACCGCATCATGAGCGGGGAGACGACCCCGTGACCTGCCGCGGGGAGACGGCCCTGACCAGCCGCGGGGCGACGGCCGTGACCAGCCGCGGGGAGACGGCCGTGACCTGCCGCGGGGAGACGGCCCTGACCAGCCGTGGGGCGACGGCCCTGACCTGCCACGGGGCGACGGCCCTGACCTGCCACGGGGAGACGGCCCTGACCAGCCACAGGGCGACGGCCGTGACCTGCCGCGGGGAGACGGCCCTGACCTGCCGCAAGGCGACGGCCGTGACCTGCCGCGGGGAGACGGCCCTGACCTGCCGCGGGGAGACGGCCCTGACCTGTCGCTGAATAACAGAATCATGTTTTATAGCCCCATCATTGAGAAACATTCATCAAAAAATAGGTGGCAGCCTTGGCTCAGTTGGTAGCACTCTTGCCACTGAGTCAGAAGGTCATGCGTTCAACTCCCACTCCAGGGACTTGAGCACATCATCCAGGTTGACACTTCAGTGCAGTACTGAGGGAGTGCTGTATTGTCAGAGGTACTGTTTTTCTGATGACATGTTAAACTGAGGCCCCATCTGACCTATCGGGTGGATGCAGAAGATCCCATGACATGATAAGAACAAGAGAGCTTCCCCTGATTTACTCGCCTCTGAGTCAGAAGGCTGTGGGTTCAAGTCCCACTCCAGGGACTTGAGCACATAAAGCTAGGCTGACACTCCAGTGCAGTGCTGAGGGAGTGCTGCACTGTCGGAGGCGCCGTCTTTTGGATGAGACGTTAAACTGAGGCCCCGTCTGCTCTCTCAGGTGGACGTGAAAGATCCCACGGCACTATTTTGAAGAAGGGTAGGGGAGTTATCCCCAGTGTTCTGGCCAATATTTATCCCTCAACCAACATAACAAAAACAGATTATCTGGGAATTTTCACATTGCTGTTTATGGGAGCTTGCTGTGCGCAAATTGGCTGCCGCGTTTCCCACATTACAACAGTGAATCCACTTCAAAAGTACTTCATTGCCCGTAGAGCACTTTGGGGAGTCATGAGGTTGTGAAAGGTGCTATATAAATGCAAGTTCTTTCTTTATCAAATTTACAATCAAATACATTTCTATGATAAGGAAAATGTTTAATTTGAATATAATTTTTGGATTGAGGATTTATTAAAATACTAGCCATGGTATAGGAGTAATTCTTTCACTCCTCTTGCTAAATATATTTTCTTTTCCTTGATTTTTACTATTCTTTTATTTAGGCTGCTCTGGTTAATTATTTAAATTATATGGGTTTCTATGATGTAGTTTCCTGCTTTAAAAGAAGAATTATGGGTAAATAAGCCAGGATACACAGTTTCTGTCAAAACTCCAATTCCAATGCCCACATGGTAGTCAGTGTCAATCAGTATGAGGTCATTTTTTTTAACCAAAATGTAATGTTTATATACTTTGAATGGGGGAAAGCTGGGCGATTTGAACATAGAAACATAGAAGATAGGAGCAGGAGTAGGCCATTTGGCCCCTCGAGCCTGTTCCGCCATTTAATGAGATCATGGCTGATCATCCAAATTCAGTACCCTGTCCCTGCTTTCTCCCCATATCCCTTGATCCCTTTAGCCTTAAGAAATATATCTAACTCCTTCTTGAATATATTTAATGAATTGGCCTCAACTGCCTTCTGTGGTAGAGAATTCCACAGGTTCACCACTCTCTGGGTGAAGAAATTCCTCTTCATCTCAGTCCTAAATGGCTTACCCCTTATCTTTAGACTGTGACCCCTGGTTCTGGACTCCCCGGCCATCGGGAACATCCTTCCTGCATCTAGTCTGTCTAGTCCTGTTAGAATTTTATAAGTTTCAATGAGATCCCCTCTCATTCTTCTAAACTCTAGCGAATATAAGCCCAATCGACTCAATCTCTCTTCATACATCATTCCTGCCATCCCAGGTATCAGTCTGGTGAATCTTCGCTGTACTCCCTCCATGGCAAGAACATCCTTCCTCAGATAAGGCGACCAAAACTGCACACAATACTCAAGATGTGGTCTCACCAAGGCCCTGTACAACTGCAGCAAGACGTCCTTGTTCCTGTACTCAAACCCTCTCGCTACGAAGGCCAACATACCATTTGCCTTCTTAACCGCCTGCTGCACCTGCATGCTTGCCTTCAGCGACTGGTGCACAAGGACACCCAGGTCTCGTTGCACTTCCCCTTTTCCCAATCTATTGCCATTCAGATAAAAATCTGTCTTCCTGTTTTTGCCACCAAAGTGGATAACCTTGCTTTTAGCCACATTATACAGCATCTGCCCAATCACCCAACCTGTCGAAATCATACTGGAGTTTCTCGGCATCCTCCTCACAGCACACACGCCCACTCAGCTTTGTGTTGTCTGCAAACTTGGAGATATTACATCTAGTTCCCTCATCTAGATCATTAATATATATTGTGAATAGCTGGGGTCCTAGCACCGATCCCTGCGGTACCCCACTAGTCACTGCCTGCCACTTGGAAAAAGACCCGTTTATTCCAACTCTTTGCTTCCTGTCTGCCAACCAGTTCTCTATCCAAGACAGTAACTTACCCCCAAGCTTTAACTTTACATGCTAATCTCTTATGCGGGACCTTATCGAAAGCCTTCTGAAAGTCCAAATACACCACATCCACTGGTTCTCCCTTATTTATTTTACCAGTTACATCCTCAAAAAATTCCAGTAGATTAGTCAAGCACGATTTACCTTTTGTAAATCCATGTTGACTTTGTCCGATCCTGTCACTGTTTTCCAAGTGCTCTGCTATTACATCTTTTATAATGGACTCTAGCATTTTCCCCACTACAGATGTCAGGCTTACCGGTCTATAATTCCCCATTTTCTCTCTACCACCTTTTTTTAAAGAGTGGGGTTACATTAGCTATCCTCCAATCCATGGGAACTGTTCCAGAGTCGATAGAATTTTGGAAGATGACCAGCAATGCATCTACTATTTCTAGGGCCACTTCCTTAAGTACCCTAGGATGTAGATTATCAGGCCCTGGGGATTTATCGGCCTTCAATCCCATCAATTTCCCTAACACCATTTCCCTACAAATACTGATTTCATTCAATTCCTCCCTCTCATTAGACCCTATGTTCCCCAAAATCTCTGGAAGGTTATTTGTGTCCTCCTTTGTGAAGACAGAACCAAAGTATGTATTTGATTGGTCTTTTTTCTCTTCACATATCTATAGAAGCTTTCACAAGTGAAACAGTGCCATTAATGTAAAGCATTCTAAGGCACTTCAGAGGTGGAATCGGACAAAAATGGATGCTGAGCCAAAAAAGGAGATACTCAGAGGGGTGACCAAAAACTTGGTCAATAATCTGGGCTTTAAGGAAGTTGGAATTTTAGAGTATAGATGGGTGAAGGCATGGCTTCCAATGGTGGCAAAGAAAGGGGTGGATTTGCAAAAGGCCAGATTCAGAGGAATGGAGGATTGTTGTTTTGGGGGGGGGGGGGGGGGGGAGGGGTGCAGTGTAGGGCTACAAGTCAGACAGGAGAACATTGGAATAGTTGAGTCTGGAGGCAACAAAGGCATGGATGAGGGTTCCAGCGGAAGATAGGCTGAAGCAGGACGAGATTTAAACATGGAGTTGCAGGAATGATGAGCAATGGATTTGGGGGGGGGGGGGGGGGGGTGCAACAACACGTTCAAGAATTTTAGAAAGGAAAGGAAGGTTAGTGATTAAAAGCAGCACCGCAAGTGGATTGGTCATAATAAAAAAAACTGTTAATAGAATACTGGGTTTTATGGAAAGAGGTATAGAATGGAGTGCGATGTAATGGCTAATCTATAGAAAACATTAGCAAGACCACAGTTTGAGTTGTGTGTGCAGTTTTGGGTTGCACACAGGAAGAATGTTGAGGCAATTGAGGGTACAGCACAGATTGCTCTGTTGCTGCCTGGTATGAAGAAATACAATTACAAAGACTCGAAGAATCAGAGCTGTTTTTGTTAGAACGGAGGCGATTAAGGGGTAATTTGACAGGTGTTTAAAATTATGAAGGGTTGGAATAAAATAGAAGTTAAAAGCACGTGAATTTGGCTGGCACCTGGATGTGCTGGCTCCTGGCCTCGGCAGCGAGTATTCATAGGGCCTTGTTTGGAGCAGTCCCTTCATCCATCCAAAATATGGTTCCCCGTGTCAGAAGGGGTGTTGCCAAGGCGAAGGGTCGGCAAGGCTGGATGTTTCCTCATCCCCAGCTTGGATCCACTGGGCGGCTGGTACATTGAAAGGTGTACTGGCATTGCCCACGGTGCAAATGGAGCCCACCTGAGTCCTGGCCTGGACCCCCGAAGACAAGTGGCCAGTGCAAGTAAATTGGCCCACTTACGAGGAGGCCGATAGGTGTTTATTTATTGCTCGGGCCTGGCTCCCTTAGAGTGGTGGGGCTCAAGCTACTCCCCCCGCACTCCTCCTGTGCTATGGTAGGTGTCTGACTGCAATATTATTTAAACAAAGTGACCCCCTTCTGATCCCAAATATTCTGACAGGGTCAAGAGCAGAGATTATCATTGGGCGCATCCTGGCATTCCTGTCAGGATGTCGGCACTGCAGATTTATCTTCAAAATGACTGATACACTGGGAGAATTAAGAAAAAAAGCAACATGGATGGAGAGACTGAACTGGAAGGTAGTTGCATTTGTAAACAACAAACATTAATTTAATGAGAAAATGCTGACTTTTTTTTAAAATGATTGATGATTCTACCAGTAGTCTGGTCAAAAATGGATGCATTTTTTTTGTCTAGCAGAGTACTTTGGTTCATTGCTTCTTTCCATAGCATGTCAGAACATCAATATATAAAAAGGACAATTATATTCAAGTTTCATACTTTCTGATTCGGTCATGTAATTAAAATTCAGCAAAGTAATATGAAAATACATAATTTTCCATTTAAAAAATAAAACTACACTCTTAGGCCTGGTTTATATCGATTGCATTGGCGTTTGCCCGAGAGAGACACTACACAGTTGCAACCACAGCTAAAATTAGGACCGATACAGATCCAGGTTTGTGCATGCATGAAACTAGTGTCAAGAGCAGAGATTATCATTGGGCGCATCCTGGCATTCCTGTCAGGATGTCGGCACTGCAGATTTGGTATAAAAGTAATCATAATTCCATGATTACATGCACTGATTATCAGTTTTGCTTATAAACAAGCAATCATTTCTACAATAAAATGAGTGGAATGGATAGCTGCCCAGGTGCTGAATCTTGAGTATTCAGTGGTAGAAAGACATTTGTTCTGAAATGTAAAAGGAATTATTGAACAAGTTATTTTTGTCTTAATGAATAACGCCACATGCTTTTTCTAAACACTGGAATGTTTCCTAACTGCTCCTGGTGAATTTGGCTGTTCTGACTCCATTCTTTAACATAATATGGGTGACATTAGCATCTTGCATAGGTAACAAAATAAAAAAAGACTTACGCCTTCAAATGATGATGACAAACAGGATATATGAGGGTTTGCTCCAAGTTCCTTCAAATGAAAATTGAGGATATCGTGCAGCTAAACACATTTGAGTTCCTGTAGACTGGCAGGATCCCGGCAGAATTTCCGAGCCAGAATGGTGAGGTGTAGTTACAGCAGCTCCTTTGTAACTTGTCTTCTCACGTGCAAAACACTGGACATGCCATTACTTCCCATTGTGTATCCACATTTGCTTCATTCTGAATAAAATTATAAATTTTAACAACTTGTTTTCAATTTCATTTTACTAATTTTGCTTTTACAAGCACAGAGAGGACCTTTAACACTTCTTCCGTCACACACGATGCCACTTGCCATGCTTCAGATGCTGCCACCAAGAATTCTTCCATAGAGTAACAAAAGGCCATATTGGTTTTGTTAGCGGAATTCCCATGGTTATGGTCGCAACAAAGGGGTTGTTAGTCTGGCAACAATAACCTCCGCAGGATTCAAGCCCGAGTGGTTTTAAACAACAAGCTTTGATACACATTGACTAATAACAGTATTGGTTTTATACAACTGTCTTACTTAAATGGCAAACAATTAATACAACCTGTTGTGGGAGTGAAAGTCCGTAATACCCGAATACCTCGCTATTCTTTCTGCGCCGTCTGTGAGGCCAGCACAGGCTGGGTTAAAAGTTAAAACCGCTTTCTGCTGAGCATGGGTTGTAAATTGGTTAAGAGGATTTGGGGGAAAGGATGTCTTCAGGGGAAAGATAATAGTAGGATATGTAAGAGTCATTCGGCCACATCTGAATGTGTCAATTTGATAACTCTGTTTAGGGAGAGGAAGGGTTTATTGCGGCAATAAAACAATTAGAAGAGTTGAGAGCCTGGTTGTTTAGTTAATGTTGTTATTCTGTCGCATTTGCATGTACCTTTGATGTACTGATAGTATGCATGGAATGTAGTGATCAAAGGGGAAAATTAGTATAAGAAATGTAAGGAAACACGGTTTAGCAGCTCACACTGGAATCATGGATAGTGTGTGTCTCAGCAGCTAGCTCACACTGGAATCATGGATAGTGTGTGTCTCAGCAGCTCTCACACTGGAATCATGGATAGTGTGTGTCTCAGCAGCTAGCTCACACTGGAATCATGGATAGTGTGTGTCTCAGCAGCTAGCTCACACCGCAATCATGGATAGTGTGTGTCTCAGCAGCTCTCACACTGGAATCATGGATAGTGTGTGTCTCAGCAGCTCTCACACTGGAATCATGGATAGTGTGTGTCTCAGCAGCTAGCTCACACTGGAATCACGGATAGTGTGTGTCTCAGCAGCTAGCTCACACTGGAATCACGGATAGTGTGTGTCTCAGCAGCTCTCACACTGGAATCATGGATAGTGTGTGTCTCAGCAGCTAGCTCACACCGCAATCATGGATAGTGTGTGTCTCAGCAGCTAGCTCACACTGGAATCATGGATAGTGTGTGTCTCAGCAGCTAGCTCACACTGGAATCACGGATAGTGTGTGTCTCAGCAGCTCTCACACTGGAATCATGGATAGTGTGTGTCTCAGCAGCTAGCTCACACCGCAATCATGGATAGTGTGTGTCTCAGCAGCTAGCTCACACTGGAATCATGGATAGTGTGTGTCTCAGCAGCTAGCTCACACTGGAATCATGGATAGTGTGTGTCTCAGCAGCTCTCACACTGGAATCACGGATAGTGTGTGTCTCAGCAGCTAGCTCACACTGGAATCACGGATAGTGTGTGTCTCAGCAGCTCTCACACTGGAATCATGGATAGTGTGTGTCTCAGCAGCTAGCTCACACTGGAATCACGGATAGTGTCTCAGCAGCTAGCTCACACTGGAATCACGGATAGTGTGTGTCTCAGCAGCTAGCTCACACTGGAATCATGGATAGTGTGTGTCTCAGCAGCTCTCATACTGGTTTGTGTAGTATGAAAAAGACTTGCGCACTCATACTGGTTGTGGATAGTATGAGGTTTCAGTAAAGACCTGATCCAACATTACTACAAATAAGTGTGTGTAGTCTGACGTTTAAATCAACGAAACGAAAAAGAACAAGAAAGCAGTCCAACACCTGTATTCTTCACAAAGTCTCGTTCAAGCTGATCAGACTTGTAATCTTCGTGGATGGACTTCTGACTGGCCCGAGAGCGCTCTAACTTTAAGAGGAAAAATGTCCCATTCTTGTACGATTCAGCTACCTTGGGCTGCATCTACACACAATATACATAGGTGCACGTTTGCTGAGTCCACGTAGAGGTGTTTACCCCGCTTCTAATCTTTTGGCCTTCATTTCTGTTCTACAAGCTTTGTTTATGGTACTTTAAATGCATAGGCCAAGTGGCCTTGCAGGCTTTTTCATATGTGGTGTCTTAGCAACTGCCCCTTATCTTGGTATGGGCTCTCTCTTGACCTGGGTGTTTATAGAATAGTAAAGCACAGAAGGAGGCCATTCAGTCCCGGCTCTTTCGAAGAGCAATCCAGTTAGTCCTCTTTCTTCCACATTCACTCTGTGGCTAAAATGCTAAAGCAAAGCATATTGGGATACTTCGATCATTTAAACCATTTTTTAAATATTCGAACAAGTCTCAAGTGCTTTTCTGCGTTTCACTACATTACAACAGTGACTACAATTCAAAAAAAGTAGTTCATTGGCTGCAAAGAGCTTTGGAACATCCCAAGGTAGTAAAAAGCGCTATATAACTGCAAGTTATTTATATTTCCAACTTTATGATAGGGCTTTAAACTAAATAGTGGGGGTGGGGGGGGGGGGGGGAGGTTCAGGTGAAGGGGAATTTAGAAAGTCAAAGAGAAACGTGAAGGCAATAGTGCAGGGTAGCGATAGGGGTAATGATAACCAGAGTGTGACAGGAGGAGACAGAGCGTATGCATGCACCAGCAAATAGAGTCAGAGTAAGGAAAAATGTTAAAAAGACAAAATTGAAGGCTCTTTATCTGAATGCACGCAGCATTTGTAGCAAGATAGATGAGTTGACGGCACAAATACAAATAAATGGGTATGATCTGATAGCCATTACAGAGACGTGGTTGCAAGGTGACCAAGGCTGGGAACTGAATATTCAGGGGTATTTGACATTTTGGAAGGCTAGGCAGAAAGGAAAAGGAGGTGGGATAGCTCTGTTAATAAAGGATGAGATCAGTGTAGTAATGAGAAATGATATTGGCTCAGAAGATCAAGATGTAGAATCAGTTTGGGTGGAGATAAGAAATAGTAAGGGAAAGTCACTGGTGGGAGTAGTCTATAGACCCCCTAACAGTAGCTATACTGTAGGACAGAGTATAAATCAAGAAATACAGTAATAGGGCCTTGCAAGAAAGGTACTGCGATAATCATGGGCGATTTTAATCTACATATAGATTGGACAAATCAAATTGGCATGGGTAGCCTTCAGGACGAATTCATAGAATGTATTCGGGATGGTTTCTTAGAACAATATGTTGTGGAACCAACCAGGGAGAAGGCTGTTTTAGATCTGGTAATGTGTAATGAAACAGGGTTAATTAATGGTCTCATAGTAAAGGATCCTCTAGGGAAGAGTGATCATAGCATGATTGAATTTCAAATTCAGTTTGAGAGTGAGAAACTTGGGTCTGAAACTAGTGTTCCAAACTTAAATAAAGGCAATTACAAAGTATGAAGACAGAGTTGGCTAAAGTAGACTGGGAAAATAGATTAAGGATAAAACGGTAGATAAGCAGTGGCAGACATTTAAGAAGATATTTCATAACTCTCAGCAGAGGTTTATTCCAGTGAGAAAGACTCTATGAGAAGGATGAACCATCTGTGGCTAACTAAGGGAGTTAAGGATGGTATCAAACTGAAAGAAAAGGCATACAATGCTGCGAAGATTAGTGGTAGGCCAGAGGATTGGTAAATTTTTAGAAACCAGCAAAGGATGACTAAAAAAATAATAGAGGGAGAAGATAGATTATGAAAGTAAACTAGCAAAAAATATAAAAACAGACAGTAAGAGCTTCTACAGGTACATAAAAAGGGAGAATAGCTAAAGTAAATGTTGGTCCCTTAGAGGAGGAGACTGGGGAAGTAATAATGGGAAACAGGGAAATGGCAGAGACTTTGAACAAATATTTTGTATCGGTCTTCATAGTAGAAGACACTAAATGCATCCCAATAATAATTGATAATTAAGGGGCTATAGGGAGGGAGGAATTTAAAACAATGGCTATCACTAGAGAAAAAGTACTAGGCAAACTAATGGGACTGAAGGCTTACAAGTCCCCTGGACCTGATGGCCTGCATCCTAGGGTCTTAAAAGAAGTGGCTGCAGAGGTAGTGGATGCGTTGGTTGCAATCTACCAAAATTCCCTGGATTCTGGAGAGATCCCAGCGGATTTGAAAACCGCAAATGTAACGCTCCTACAATCATAGAAAGTTACAGCATGGAAGGAGGCCATTTTGGCCCATCGTGTCCACGCCGGCCAACAAAGAGCTATCCAGCCTAATCCCACTTCCCAGCTCTTGGTCCGTAGTCTTGCAGGTTAGCGCATCCCAAGTGCACATCCAAGAACTTTTTAAATGTGGTTAGGGTTCCTGCCTCTACCACCCTTTCAGGCAGTGAGTTCCAGACCCCACAACCCTCTGGGTGAAGAAATTTCCCCTCAAATCCCCTCTAAACCTTCCCCCAATTACTTTAAATCTGTGACCCCTGGTTTTTGACCCCTCTGCTGAGGGAAATAGGTCCTTTCTATCCACTTTATCTATGCCCCTCATAATTTTATACACCTCAATAAGGTCTCCCCTCAGCCTCCTCTGTTCCAAGGAAAACAGACCCAGCCTATCCAGTCTTTCCTCATAGCTAAGATTCTCTACTCCCGGCAACATCCTTGTAAATCTCCTCTGTACCCTCTAGTCACATCTTTCCTGTAATGTGGTGACCAGAACTGCATGCAGTACTCTAGCTGAGGCCTAACTAGTGTTTTATACAGCTGAAGCATAACCCCCCTGCTCTTGTATTCTATACCATGGCTAATAAAGGCAAGCATTCCGTATGCCTTCTTAACCACCTTATCTACCTGTCCTGCTACCTTCAGGGATCTGTGGACATGCACTCCAAGGTCCCTTTGTTCCTCTACACTACTCAGTGTTCTACCATTTAATGTGCATTCCCTTTCCTTGTTAGCCCTCCCCAAATGCATTACCTCACACTTCTCCAGATTGAATTCCATTTGCCATTGTTCTGCCCACCTGACCATCCTATTCAAGAAAGGAGGGAGGCAGAAAGCAGGAAACTATAGGCCAGTTAGCCTAACATCTGTCATTGGGAAAATGCTGGAATCCATTATTATGGAAGTAATAGCAGGACATTTAGAAAATCATAATACAATCAAGCAGAGTCAACATGATTGTATGAGAGGGAAATCGTGTTTGACAAATTTACTAGAATTCTTTGAGGATGTAACGAGCAGGGTGGATAAAGGGAAACCTGTAGATGTAGCGTATTTGGATCTCCAGAAGGCAATCGATAAGGCACCACTTAAAAAGGTTACTGCACAAGATAAGAGCTCATGAGGTTGGGGGTAATATATTAGCATGGATAGGGGATTGGCTAACTAACAGAAAACAGAGAGTTGGGATAAATGGGTCATTTTCAGGTTGCAAAATGTAACTAGTGGGGTGCCACAGGGATCAGTGCTGGGGCCTCAACTATTTACAATCTATATTAATGAATGAAGTGACCGAGTGTACTGTAGCCACATTTGCTCATGATACAAAGATAGGTGGGAAAGCAAGTTGTGAGGAGGACACAAAGAGTCTGCAAAGGACATAGATAGGTTAAGTGAGTGGGGAAAAAATTGGCAGATGGAGTATAATGTGGGAAAATGTGAGGTTATCCACTTTGGTAGGAAAAATAAAAAAGCATATTATTATTGAAATGGAGACTACAAAATGCTGAGGTACAGAGGGATCTGGGGGTCCTCGTACATGAAACACAAAAAGTTAGCGTGCAGGTACAGCAAGTAATTAGGAAGGCAAATGGAATGTTGGCCTTTATTGCAAGGAGGATGGAGTATAAAAGTAGGGAAGTCTTGCTACAACTACAGGGCGCTGGTGAGACTACACCTGGAGTACTGCGTGCAGTTTTGGTCTCCTTATTTAAAGAGGAATGTACTTGCATTGGAGGCAGTTCAGAGAAGGTTCACTAGATTAATTCCTGAGATGAAGGGGTTGTCTTATGAGGAAAGGTTGGGCCTATACTCATTGGAATTTAGAAGAATGAGAGGTGATCTTATTGAAACATATAAGATTCTGAGGGGGCTTGACAGGGTGGATACAGAGAGGATGTTTCCCCTCATGGAGGAATCTAGAACTAGGGGACATAGTTTCAGGATAAGGGGTCGCCCATTTAAAATGAAAATGAGGAGAATTTTCTTCTCTCAGAGAGTGCTGAATCTTTGGAATTCTCTACCCCAGAGAGCTGTGGAGGCTGAGTCATTGAATATATTCAAGGTGGAGATAGACATATATTTGAGCTACAGGGAAGTCAAGGGTTATGGGGAGCGGGTGGGAAAGTGCCGTTGAGGCCAGGATCAGATCATTCATGATCTTATTCAATGGCGGGGCAAGCTCGAGGGGCCGAATGGCCTACTCCTGCTCCTATTTCTTATGTTCTTATTTCATGAGTCAGGAAACAAGTATGAATATTTACACCATACATACCAAAAACTAAAATTTTATTTGCCAAATCTGTGGTGTTTTACAGCGGGATGTAAATTAAAGCACTTTAATACAGTTAAAATATATTCAAGTGCTTTTAAATAAAATTAATACATTTGAATAAAAACCCTATGGAAATTTAGCCCCATGTTTCATCGTACATTCCATTAAGAATTTTTCCCCAACATACAGGACTGTTTATTGACTACAATCTACCTTAAATATATTACAAATCAAGAAAAGAATTTTAAACAAGCTAGACCATCAGGTTAAGACACACCCAGTTTGGCTAGGTATACTAACTTCAGAAAGGGGGAAAAATTCAGTTGTTTGCGCGCCTCCCGTTAGCGCCTTAAGAGGGCGCTAATGGGGCGCAAAGCAACTAGCACCCGTGCACGGCGATGTTTGCGCCGCTTGCAAAATTAACTAGACATTTTGCGGCGGCGCTAAACACTACCACTACGATCTCCTGCGCCGGCAGATTGTGACGTCAGTTGAGTGCGCAACACCCCGTTAGTGTCCCGGACCGGAAATTGAGTGGCGCCCCCTGCCTTACCATCTGCCGCTAGCAACGACAGGTTGAGGGGAGCGTTATGCTGTCAGAAATGGACTAGGGGAGCGCTATTTAAAGGCGACCGCTTCCTGCCTTTTTTTGTCGGTGACATTTTTGCACCACGCATTCTGAGAGAGACTTCTGGAGAGATTCAACGCTGTGTGAAGAAGTTTCGAGTACTGAGCAGCACTTTGCAGGTTTATTTTGATTTGCCCTTCCTTGCTTCGCCAGCGCTCTGAGGTAGCGCCTCGCTCCTCGGCCTTTGTGCCTTAAGACAGGTGTGAAGCGCCTGATTTAGCGCTCCAATCACCTCCAGGGGCGATAAAAGCCAAGTTTGCTGTCGGAGGCGATAATTAGCGCCAGGCGCTAAAGATTACGCACGGCCGATAATGGCGCCCCAAACGGGGTGATACTGAAATTTTCCCCCATGTGTTTCTACCTGCACTACAGTAACACTTCCACTCCAACCTCACCCCCAACATGAATCAGTGCAATTTCCAATCCAGTTAAGCAATGTTGTTGGGAAGTGGGATTATCCTTGTATCCTGAGCATAATATAACTTTAACTGGTCTATCACCATGCCATGTACTATTACAGCATTAAAATACTGGTTTTAGCAGCACAAAGGGTATAGGGAAAGCCTCAACTTCCCTTCAGGCAATTCTGGCACTGAGAAAGCATGGAAGAGAGTTTAATTAAAAAAGGTAGCTATTGAGAGAGGGAAATCAGATGCAAAAATATAGGAGGAAGGGGAAATTCAAATAAATAAAGCAGTCCAAAAATCACACAAAGAAAACATACAGAACAAAATTCTGAATAAGCTTCTGAGAAAAGCACCAAACTGGGTAGGTAATCATTAAAAAGGTTCGAGGGGCTGAATGGCCTACTCCTGCTCCTATTTCTTATGTTCTTATTTCATGAGTCAGGAAACAAGTATGAATATTTACACCATACATACCAAAAACTAAAATTTAATTTGCCAAATCTGTGGTGTTTTACAGCAGGATGTAAATTAAAGCACTTTAATACAGTTAAAATATATTCAAGTGCATTGAAGCATCTGAGAAAAGCAGCAAGCTGGGTAGGTAAGCAGCAAGCTGGGTAGAACATAAGAACTGGAGCAGGAGTAGGCCAATCGGCCCCTCGAGCCTGCTCCGCCATTCAATAAGATCATGGCTGATCTGATCCTAACCGCCAATCCACTATCACAGAACCATCTCCTGAATCTAACAGAATTAGACACACGAAATAGGAGCAGGATCAGGCTACACGGCCCCTGGGCCCGCTCTGCTACCCACAGGGCCATGACTGATCCAAACCTAGACTCATGTCCAAATTCCTGCCCGCTCCCCATAACCCTTAATTCCCTTTACTTCTAGGAAACTGTCTATTTCTGTTTTAAATTTATGTAATGATGTAGCTTCTACAGCTTTTTGGGGCAGCATATTCCATGGACCTACCACCCTCTGAGTGAAGTAGTTCCTCCTCATCTCAGTTTTGAAAGAGCAGCCCCTTATTCTAAGACTATGCCCCCTAGTTCTAGTTTCACCCATCATCGGGAACATCTTCCCCGCATCCACCCGATCCAACCCCTTCACAATCTTATATGTTTCAATAAGATCGCCTCTCATTCTTCTGAACTCCAATGAGTAGAGTCCCAATCTACTCAACCTCTCCTCATATGTCCATCCCCTCATCCCCGGGATTAACCGAGTGAACCTTCTTTGTACTGACTTGAAAGCAAGTATGTCCTTTCTTAAGTATGGACACCAAAACTGTACGCAGTATTCCAGGTGCGGTCTCACCAATACCTTGTACAACTGAAGCAATACCTCCCTATTTTTATATTCTATCCCCCTAGCAATGAAAGCCAACATTCCATTGGCCTTCTTAATCACTTGCTGCACCTGCATACTAACCTTTTGAGTTTCGTGCACCAGGACCCCCAGATCCCTTTGTACTTCAGTACTTTCCAGTTTCTTGCCATTAAGATAATAACTTGCTCTACGATTTTTCCTGCCAAAGTGCATAACCTCACACTTTCCAGTATTGTATTCCATCTGCCAAATCTCTGCCCACTTACTTAGCCTGTCGATGTCCCCTTGCAGGTTTTTTATGTCCTCCTCACTCACTACTTTCCCTCCCATCTTAGTATCATCTGCAAACTTTGATATGTTACACTCGGTCCCCTCCTCCAAATCGTTAATATAGATTGTAAAGAGTTGGGGACCCAGCACTGACCCCTGTGGAACACCACTAGTTACTGATTGCCAGTCTGAGAATGAACCATTTATCCCAACTCTCTGCCTTCTGTTAGATAGCCAATCCTCTATCCATGCCAGAATATTACCCCCAATCCCGTGATTTTTTATCTTAAGCAATAATCTTTTGTGTGGCACCTTGTCAAATGCCTTTTGGAAGTCTAAATACACTACGTCCACTGGTTCCCCTTTATCCACCCTATACGTTACTTCCTCAAAGAACTCCAGCAAATTTGTCAAACATGACTTCCCCTTCATAAAACCATGCTGACTTTGCCCTATTAAATTATGATTATCCAAATGTCCTGTTACTGTCTCCTTAATAATGGACTCCAAAATTTTACCTACCACAGATGTTAGGCTAACCGGTCTATAGTTTCCAGCCTTCTGTCTACTGCCCTTTTTAAATAAGGGTGTTACATTAGCAGTTTTCCAGTCTGCCGGGACCTTTGCCGAGTCCAGGGAGTTTTGGAAAATTATTACCAATGCATCCACAATCCCTACCACCACTTCCCTCAAGACCCTAGGATGTAAGCCATCAGGTCCAGGTGATTTATCCGCCTTGAGTCCCATTATTTTACCGAGTACCACTTCCTTAGTGATTTTGATCGTGTTTAGCTCCTCCCCCCCTTTAGCCCCCTGTTTGTCCAGTGTTGGGATATTCTTACTGTCTTCTACTGTAAAGACTGATGTAAAATATTCATTCAGTGTTTTTGCCATCTCCATATATCCCACCATTAATTTCCCGGTCTCATCCTCTAAGGGACCAACATTTACTTTAGCCACCCTTTTTCTTTTTATATAACTATAAAAACTCTTACTATCTGTTTTTATATTTTTTGCTAATTTACTTTCATAATCTATCTTCCCTTTCTTAATCAATCTTTTTGTTATTTTTTGCTGTCTTTTAAAGTTTTCCCAATCCTCTATCCTCCCACTAGATTTGGCTACCTTATATGCCCTTAGTTTTAGTCGAATACTATCCTTAATTTCTTTACTTAGCCACGGGTGGCTGTCTTTTCTTTTACACCCTTTTCTTCTCAGTGGAATATATATTTTTTGGAAGTTGTAAAATAACTCCTTAAATGTACACCACTGATCATGTATCGTCTTACCCTTTAATCTATTTTCCCAATCCACTCTACTCAATTCCGCTCTCATACCTTCATCGTCTCCTTTATTCAAGCTTAGCACGCTTGTTTGAGATCCAACCTTCTCACCCTCTAATTGAATATGGAATTCAACCATGTTATGGTCACTCATTCCAAGGGGATCCTTTACTAGGACATTTTTAATTAATCCCGTCTCGTTACACAGGACCAGATCTAAGGTTGCTTGCCCCCTGGTCGGTTCAGTTACATACTGCTCAAGAAACCCATCCCTAATACACTCAATGAACTCATCCTCAATTTGATTTGTCCAATTAATATGATAGTTAAAATCCCCCATAATTATAGATGTTCCCTTATTACAAGCCTCAACTATTTCCTGATTGATACCCCATCCAACAGAATTGCCACTGTTCAGAGGCCTATAGACTACGCCCACTAGTGTTTTTTCCCCCTTATTATTCCTTACCTCCACCCAAACTGTTTCATTATCCTGATCTTTTGACCCAATATCATTTCTCTGTATTACAGTGATTCCTTCCTTTATTAACATAGCCACCCCACCTCCCCTTCCTTCCTGCCTGTCCTTCCTGATCGTTAAATAACCTGGTATGTTTAATTCCCAGGCATTGTCACCCTGCAGCCATGTTTCTGTAATGGCCACAAGATCATACCCATATGTAGTTATTTGTGCCATTAACTCATCTATTTTGTTACGAATGCTACGTGCATTCAGATGGAGAACTTTCAAATATGTTTTGTGACACTTAGTTCCTGCTTTTGCCCTTTTTATTACTTTACCTTTTACTCCATACCTTCTGCCCCTTCCTGACACGCTCTGGTTTTTAATTTCCCCACTGCTACCTAAGTCTATGACCTTCTCTGTTGTCATTTTTATTATTTGCTCTCTAGGAACCTCCCCCCCACTAGTTAGTTTAAAGCCCTCTCTACAGCCCTAGTTATATGATCCGCCAGGACTCTAGTCCCAGCACTGGCCAAGTGAAGCCCGTCCCAACGGAACAGCTCCCTCCTGCCCCAGTACTGGTGCCAGTGTCCCAGGAAGCAAAACCCATTTCTCCCACACCAGTCTTTGAGCCACGCATTTAACTCTCTAATTTTATTTGTCCTTGCCAAATTCGCTTGTGGCTCAGGCAATAATCAAGAGATTATTACCCTATTGGTTCTGCTTTTTAATTTGGCCCCTAGCTGCTCAAACTCCCTCAGCAGAACCTCCTTCCTTGTCCTATCTATGTCGTTGGTACCAACATGGACCATGACAACTGGATCCTCCCCCTCCCACTCCAAGTTTCTCTCCAGTCCAGAGGAGATGTCCTTAACCCTGGCACCGGGCAGGCAACACAGCCTTCGGGACTCTCGCTCTCGGCTGCAAAGAACTCTATCTATCCCCCTAACGATACTATCCCCTACCACTACAACATTTCTTTTAACTCCCCCCACTTGAATGGCCCCCTGCTCCACGGTGCTGTGGTCAGGTTGCTCATCCTCCCCGCAGACCCTGTTCCCATCCTCACAGGGAGTAAGAGCCTCGAACCTGTTGGACAAGTGCAAGGGCTGCGGCTCCTCCAACACTACCTCCTGGATCCCCGTACCTACCTCACTTCTAGTCACACCATCCTGACCCTGGCCACGGACTACATCTGAATTAATTAATCTAATTGGTGTGACTACCTCGTGATACACAGAGTCCAGCTAACTCTCCCCCTCCCTGATGTGTCTCAGTGTTTGAAGCTCGGACTCCAGCTCTTCAACACGGAGCCCGAGTTCCTCGAGCAGCCAACACTTACTGCAAATGTGATCACCGTGAGCATCAATGGTGTCCACCAGCTCCCACATATTGCAGCAGTAACACATCACCTGATCTCCCATTCTATGTAATTAATTAAATTTATTAATATTATTCTTAAATATCCTCTGCCCCGATTCTAGATGGTGAATATCACACCTTAGAAACTATAAACCAAAGAGATTTAAGCTTAAAAAGGGAGAAATACTTACCAACCAATCACTTACCTGCTTTCTGGTGACAGGTAAGCAGCAAGCTGGGTAGGTAAGCAGCAAGCTGGGTAGGTAAGCACCAAGCTGGGTAGGTAAGCAGCAAGCTGGGTAGGTAAGCACCAAGCTGGGTAGGTAAGCACCAAGCTGGGTAGGTAAGCAGCAAGCTGGGTAGGTAAGCACCAAGCTGGGTAGGTAAGCACCAAGCTGGGTAGGTAAGCAGCAAGCTGGGTAGGTAAGCACCAAGCTGGGTAGGTAAGCAGCAAGCTGGGTAGGTAAGCACCAAGCTGGGTAGGTAAGCAGCAAGCTGGGTAGGTAAGCACCAAGCTGGGTAGGTAAGCAGCAAGCTGGGTAGGTAAGCACCAAGCTGGGTAGGTAAGCAGCAAGCTGGGTAGGTAAGCAGCAAGCTGGGCAGGTAAGCAGCAAGCTGGGCAGGTAAGCATTAAAAAGGAAATGACAACAGAAATGCAATTATAAGATACAGTAAAAGAGAATCAGAAATGGAGATAAATTAATTAAGAGCTATATATTTAAACATAAATGGGAAATTATTGCTGCCCTTTTACAAATTTGTATTTTTAAAAAATAAGTACTGTAATCCAACCTGAACTGAAAGTGTTTTCCACCCCACACCTTTCATATAAGAAAAGCCAAGGTCATAGGGGTAATTTTATTTCAGATTTCCAGCATCCGCAGTATTTTGCTTTTATATTTAATATAAGGAGTCTTGGTATTTCAAAATTAAAATCTGGTCAAATAAGAAAGCACAGAACAAAATAAGGCAATTTGACACATTAAGCCTGTTCCTTCCCCGAGCAACCTACAGGCTGCTTTATTGCTCAAGCCACCTGATTTAAACCTAGAGGCTCATTAGTAAGCTTCCAGACTTTCCCCCTTAATGGCATTATATGCCTGTCACATAGCCTCCCTCAACACTGTACTAGATCAGATTTAGTGACTTGAGCTATCCTTTAAGATATAATATATCTGTGTTCCAGGTGCTCTTTCTGCCCAACAAAATATGCTGCTGTACTGAATTAGTTTCTTAGGCACAAGATAACATAACTTGTTCTAAAAAAAACACTCAGTGCCTTCATTACCCCTATGACCTTGGGTTTTCTCTACAGCATGTCAGAAAATGCAGTAAAAAAAACAAACTTTCAGCAACTCGTGATTAAGATGAATACTTTTAGCATATAATTTCGAGCCCATTACTTAAGATAAAATGTATTCTATTGTGTTAACATGAATTGGTCTACCCATACACGTACTTGGTGATCTTATACATGATGCTTACTAAAAATCCATAACCAATAAATTATAGTAAAAGGTCAAGTGGGTAATTATTTTAATTAGAAAAACTAAAGATCACTGGGTAGATTTTCAACTTGCCACTACCATTGATCACTATGGAAATGAAAGTGGTGCGGTTTCTAGAACAGCTGATCTGTAGCAACACTTTTACGGCTGTGCAGCAAGTTAAAAATCCACCATTTAATTTTACAAATAAAGATGCAATTCTGATTTACCACCATTTTCTGAAGTGTTTGACATCTAAACAGAAATCAGTAAAGAATTCTATCCACAAAATGCTTTGCGAAACATTTTCATTATAAATGTTACTTTCCTTACTTACCTCAGTCTCACTTTTCTTACTCATGTGTCCAGGGGCACGCTAGTTAAGTGTGGTCATTAATGCTTAATCCTAACATGTCAAGTTAGTGTTAAATAAAAGGCCTTTTATATACAAGTATCTGATGTGATAAAACACTAAGAATACATCATGCTGTGAAAGAAAATCTATGTGACGATGGAAAAAAAATTAGCTTCCGAAAAAGTTAACGTCCTTGTAGAAATCTCAACAAACATCCTTGGCGTCTGAATAGTGGTTTTAAGTAAATTATTACATGCCATTTTCACAATATATTACACTTTACTTGACCAAAACTATGGGCTAAAGTCTAAATAAATATTTTATATATAGGTGTTAATAGATTACTATAATTAACCAAATATAAATTCCTTTGTAAAACCAAAAGAAATACAATGTAGAATCCTACACACTCTGACACATAAAGAGTAAATCTCCAAGACTGTTCTTCAAACAATAGTATTTATTAAGCAAAAAACAGTGTAGCATTGAATACTTAAATTGGCAATTCTTTGGGTTTGTAAACTGAGTACATTAAAAAAAGGTTTCCTACAATTGTAATGTAAATTAAACATTCTGCATGATAATACATCCATAGTAAGCCCAACACTTTTCCCATATTGTCATAGATCTCATAGGATAATAACTACAAACTAATATGGGTGATGCTCAAGAATGCCATGATGAGAACTTATTGCTCAGCATGTTAAACTAGCAGTCTGATCACTTTAACAACAGTGTATTACAAAATATACTGTTTGTTTTCAGAGGTGTTAATAAAGATCTCTACCCCACCCTTTTTTCTATTTAGGTCTCAAGATTAGTAAGTTTTTTTCAGTTTTATTCATATTTCTCTTCATTTAAAAAAATGATTTGTGTCTGTGGGAGTTTAATTAGCAATTAAATTCAGCTCCCATGTAGTGTCAGACATAGCAACTCTTTTCAGGGTAGTTTTATTTAAATATTAAGAGATGGGGGAAAAAAAGACATTAAAGCAATTTAAAAAAAAGATTTAGAAGAGGCATCAGTGTTGACACTTTCTCTTTAAACTTAACTGAAGAAACACTTTGAAGTCTTCACAGAAAAAAATAAATGGGTGATAAAAGCCAAATGGCCTTTTCCAGATTGATTATGCAGACACATCTCCAAGATTAGTTGATTTCAACAAATTCTAGTACTAGCTGGAATTCGTCTGTCATTTTATCTCAGAATTTTTAAAAGCAAAAATTCTTTACTTCATGCAACATTATATTATCACACAGCTAATATATTTTAAATAGTTATATAAATATGCCAACATGGGCTAAAAACTCCACACAATACTATTGCAAAACAAAAAGCAATTTGCAATGAACTCAAAATTAAATACGAAGTAAACTATGGTGGTTGTTATATGTAAAACTGCATGATCAAACTTATGATCTATTGCGTTGTTGTAATAAACTGCTTTGTGTGACAGAACTACGAGTTGCTACTACCAACACTTGGTATCAATAACTGTGAATAATCAGTTTAACAAGTGATTATTAGTTTTCCAAATAAAAGTCATCACGGCGACAAAACTTTCAACGTAATACTGGCCTATGAGAGGAGAAAAGTGAAGAAGCTGCACCATTATAGCTACATTACATTTTGTTAAAAAGATACACACTTAATACTGAATAATAGATACTCAGGAGTGATTACAAATGAGTAATCTCATTGAGTAGCTTAGATGATGTCAAATTACAAGCATGAAGCCCAAAAAACACTTTTGTAAAAAAAAATGCATACTTGAATTTAGTGATAACTTTTATTACATTTTTGTTCTTTTTTCACATTTTTGTTCTTTTTCCAGTTAGTAATAGGTCCTTGTCAAGGTTGGGGCCATGGGTGCACCAAGCAACTGACATGTGTGGTAACTGTTCTCATTGAAAATCTAAACATCTGCGATGTAATTAATGCAGGTTTACTGTGCAGTTGCAGAAAACGACATGATTAGGTGATAGGCACATAGCTCTCATTTTGTCACTCTTTGCACTTGCTCATATTGGTTAGGAGTAACTAACTTTCAGCTTGGTTTTTACCCAGTCTGAATCCAATGTGAATGAAGTCATTCACATGCATGAGGGCCAACACTGACGTATGGATGATGCTATCCCAGAATCTTTTGACAGATCTGACAAGCCTATATCCTTTAGCGATAGGAAGGGATTAAATCTTATCTTTTCAATTTGGTTACGATATCTTCCATTTTCTTTTTTTCCCCATTGTTTGAATCTTATCTATAAATCTCAACAGGTTAGAGGACCGTGGTTATCTTGCACAGTGAATAACCACTGTAGCTCCATAGCTTAGTTACCTAAAATGACTAGTTATTGATTAACATTCTCTCCAAAAACTTGTACTTGATTTTCAGTCACAAATCTTACTCTTTTTACAATGTTTCAAGCAGGTTTGTTCCAATTTTTAATTGGCAAGGCATTAGGAAAAAATTATATTTAAACACGGCGTTTACACGATCTGCTATTTTCTTTCACTACAAAAAGTTCTGTGAGCAACGTGGCATGCAGAAAGATAGCAAGCATGTTTTGACTTTTAGTTTAGTCAATGAAAGGCGGGACATTTCTTTAGCTTACCTTAAAACGTGCACAAACAAGAAGCATAACTCAAAAAGTCTCTGACTAGCCCAAGTTCAGAATTTCAACTAATAGAATTGGGTAAATTTTCCAATGATGGCTATATAAAATTTATAAAAGATTTAAAAAAATAAGGATATTAATGTAGTGTTGTTTTCAGATAACTACTTACAGAGCAATACAGTTTGTATTAATACTTAGGTTTTATTTCAACTACTTTATTAGGTTTATTTCTTATTTATTCCTGCCTTTCAAACATATATTAATTACAATTAAATTAGAATATGGGGGCTAATGAGAATCCATATTGCCCAATTATCTTGTTTATGTTTCAAAACCAAAAGGAGTTTTCCATGGTAACTCTGTCAAAATGCAAGTTTAAGAAAGTCTGAAAATGGAGCAGCGTCCCTGTTAAGCTTTAAAGCACATCCCCCTCCAATTGCAAGCTTACTTAAGGTGGGCAAAAAGAACACAGTGCTCAGGGTCTTCTGTTGTGCAATCACCAGCTCGTGATTCTCCTGTTCGTTAAAATTAATTGGACGAAATTATGGGCTCACAACAGCACAGGTGAAAAACCCTAGCAAGTCTCTTTAAATTTTACCACAATATTGGCGCAGAAATTCGGGTCTCCACGGGTGAGTACGCATGGGGTACTCACCCGTAAGCCCATGGAAGTGCCGGTTTTGTGCATGCACTGCGCATGCGCGGGAAACCGGCACTTCCATTCCCCTGAAAGAAGGGGTTCAGAAGTCGAACGCGTGCGCAGGAGAGGCAGCGCGTGCGCATCGAACTTACGTTTTATTTGCAGGTTTTCCTGGGAGGGTAAGTCTCCAGAAGTTAGACACGTAAAAAGCAGTCGCAAGGCCTGCTTTTTACAAGTGGTGAATTAATTAAAATTAAAACATTTTTTCCACAGGTTTATTATTTTTAAATACTTTAAAGAAAGGTAAGTTTATTTTTAGCCCCGTTAGCAAATGTAATTAATTTTTTCAAAAATTTAAATTGTTTAAAATAGTTATTTCATGTAATTTATAGTTTATTTTAAAAATGTGATTTAAAAAAAAATTATTTGAAGATTTAGTGATGTTTTGGGGCTTATAGTATTTATAGGTTTGACAGGTCTTCCTGTCAAACTTATGAATGAAGCATTCCCTGCTACCATTGGCTCTCCATGGCCCATGTGATCCCAGAGGACGCATCGAACTAACTGCGCCCCTGGGATACGCAAGCACTGCGCGCCGGCAGTTGGAGGAGGCCCAGGATCGGAATCCCACGCGGGCCCACAGCTCAATGGCCAGCGCGGTAGGCAAGTGCAGGTCGGGGGCTTGCACCCGCGGGAAGCCCCCGACCCGAATTTCTGGGCCATTGCAGTTTGGAATTTGCTATGCAGTGATTGAAAATTACACTATAAACCAGTGTTGGTGAAGTACATACAAGAACAGCAAAATTAGATACAGGATACATGATCCCGCCAAACAGGATGTTAAAATGAGGCCCCCCACTGGCACAACTATTTTCCATATGATCATCAGATTTTGAACTATTAATACATATCTTTTTGGGGAAATCTACTACGTAATAAAAGTAAGTTTCACTTCTAAGTTTTCAATGACAATTGCACTGCCTGGCTTTAACATATAGAAATGGGAAAATCCTAGTCCAATTCGACAATTAATATAAATTGTGTAACTTTACTACAATTTTATACAAATTCATTACATTACATGATACTTGTTGCCAAACTCTCAAATAAAATGATGAGGTGGAGCCAGTTTTATAAATCTAAAGGTAAATGTAGTGTTCAGTTTGTTATTGGTATTAGATTAATATACTTAATCCACTTTCAGTAAATGACAATTTTTAGGATTTTTTTTGAGTGAGAATGGAACTAATTTAGTTGTAGTTTTAACTATAGGTTTCACTTTATAGGAAGCTTTATTTATCTTTATCCATACTCTAGTCCAATACATACTATACTATGTAGACTTTGTCCACCCAATTTAGTTTATTTCCTAGTATTAACAGAATGCCATTGTTTCGACTTGCTGGTCAACAATGGCAAACTCCTGTATCTTAGCTTTTTTGTTACGCATTACGATAATCAGGCACTCAGGTCACAAGCGACAGTGATTATACTGGGGTGGTTAAAAGTGATTATTCTGCATTAAATTGACCTGACCTTTTTTTGAAAGACATATGATAACACACTATCGTCATTCCCTTCATTTCTCATTCGCTCGTAGATTGGCATCCTTAGTGCATGATTTCACAGGGATTATTGGATGTTTGACATCCTGTATTTCTGTTTTTCACCTGGACTTGGAAGAGTGTTCCATCCGCACACATGCAGAGTTTGTAGCGCTCCCAGCCATCGTCTACCAGGAACTCTCCAGTCGATGAATTTGGAAGCCGAGATATACTGATCATCACAGTCCCATTAAGAATAATACTGTCTACCTAAGAAAAGAAAATTATAACTGTGCTTTATTAGCGCCTCTTGGAACAGAACATTAGGTAGACAGCTTCAAGCATAGACTTTTCTTTGAAAACTGAAAAAGGAATTTGTAATTAAAAATTTCAGTGCAGTGCCTTGCAGTAAACAATCCCTCAAGTATTTTTTTCAAAATCTAGACTCGTTCTAAAAATTAAAATTTTAAACTTTTACTTTCTAATGGCTGGCCTCCCTATTTTCTGAACCTGGCCACCAAGACAGAATATTTCAGGCATCCACCTAGACACCCACAGTAGCTCCACTAAAAGCAATGGCGTTATTGTGAGGTGCCCACAGAATTCTCTATCTTTCAAAATCCCATTGCGTTAAGCCTCATGTATTAGAAAATTTATTCAGAGTAAAATATTGGAAAATGTATTAAGAAAAATATAAAATATCAGTAAGAAACAAAATCAACATTGATGTTCTGCAATAAACATTACTATATATTACATTTAAAAAAAAAATTAAATGTTAAATTTGTTTTTAGAAAGCTTCAGTTCAGTATCTGCACAGCAAATATTCCATAAATATAGTAAATAAAATATATCATATAGGTAATTATCTTGAGCAAATGCAATCTAGCTTTATATGAAAAGCTATAAGCAATTCAAAAGAATATTATCTGTTTAGAAAGACAAGTTGTTAAAAGTCCATGGGGGAAAAATTCAGTTGTTTGCACCTCCCGTTAGCGCCTTAAGAGGGCGCCAATTGGGGCGCAAAGCAACTAGAGGCCGGGCGCGGCGATGTTTGTGCCGCTCGCGAAATTAACTAGACATTTTGCGGCAGTGCTAAACACTACCGCCATGATCTCCTGCGCCGGCAGATTGTGACGTCAGTCGCGTGCGCAACGTCACGTTAGCGCCCCGGACCGGATATTGAGTGGCGCCCCCTGCCTTACCGCCTGCCGCTAGCAATGACAGGTTGAGGGGAGCGCTATGCTGTTAGAAAGGGACTAGGGGAGCGCTATTTAAAGGCGACTGCTTGCTGCCTTTTTTTGTCTGTGACATTTTTGCACTACGCATTCTGAGAGAGGGAGAGACACTTCTGGAGAGATTCAACGCTGTGTGAAGGAGTTTTGAGTACTGAGCAGCACTTTGCAGGTTTATTTTGATTTGCCCTTCCTTGCTTCGCCAGCACTCTGAGGTAGCGCCTCACTCCTCGGCCATTGTGCCTTAAGACAGGTGTGAAGCGCCTGATTTAGCGCTCCAATCACCTCCGGGGGCGATAAAAGCCAAGTTTGCTGTTGGAGGCGATAATTAGCGCCAGGTGCTAAACTTTGCGCATGGCCAATAACGGCGCCCCAAATGGGGCGATACCGAATTTTCCCCCCCCATAACACTTATTTTTAATGTCTCCAAAGAACACAATTAGAAGAAAAAGGGGAGTGGACCGTTGGTGAAAAGTTTGTGAGTACTACTATGTTCTATAGATTCCTAGACAATGTTACCAAAGACCTCTGCACTCACTGCCTTGAGTTCCATATTACCCCTCATGCGAAATTCAATGGTTTTGCCCATGATAAAGACTCCTTCATTTCCACGCACAATCACACGGCCACCAGCATGAATCTGAAGATCAGTGCTAGGATTGCTTGTTATCTAGAAAGAAGAATGATTTAATTTGTTTCAGTAAATTATATTTAACTTTTTGTACAAACAAATGTCAGCATTGATATAAATGTTCATAACTCATTCAGTTGCTAACTGGAAATTCCACAAGATTTTATTCTCGTGTTATTAGCTTGCAGATTCTGCTTTATAGCAGAAATGTTTACTGCTGTTATAAGTACAGAAAAAATATTTAAACCAGTTAATGCAATGTCCTAGCTAGCAAACTAAAGAATTAGAACTGAATCCTCTTTCTCTCTCTATTCTGGAAATCCCATAAATAGACATGCATAAATATATCGATAAATATGATACTCATGGGACAGACCACACCTCATGAATAACAAATGTCATGTGAAAATAAACAGCATGCATACCCATCTATATATACACACTATCTGAATATCAATGCAATGGACACATGTAAGTGCAGCGATGAGTGAAATGCAGGGATGTGAGTGAAACACGAGTATCAAGACTGCCACAGAAATAGATCTACAGCACGAGAGAGGTTTCATGGGTGAAATGTAAATTGATTTTAGAACAAAAACAGCTACATTATATATTGTGAAGAGAAAGTGGGTCAGTACTTGATATTAAGCATTTACTTCCAATTCTGCTCCATGTTTTTATTATTTGAAGAATTTCTTCAAAGAGTAAATGGGTGTTACTAAGATTGGAGAAGGGTTGGAAGTGGTGTGCTCCAGGGGCCAGTGCTGGATCCACCGTTACATCGAGTCTGCAGCACAGAAACAGGTCATTCAGCCCAACCAGTCTATGCTGGTGTTTATGCACCACATGAGTTTTTTTAATGTATATATTATATAATTTGGACTTGGGTACAAAGAAAAGACTTGCATTTATAGAACGCCTTTCACTACCTCAGGACGTCCCAAAGCCCTTTACAGCCAATGAAGTACTTTTGAAGGGTAATCACTGTTGTAATGTACACAATCTCAAAATTTACTGACAACACAAAAGTAGGAGGTCTGGCAAACAGCAAGGATGACTATAAAAGGCTTAGGAAGACAGGTGACTTAGTAGGATGGGCAAATGCAATTTTATGTGGATAGCTAACACATTTTGGGAGTATATATTCATTGGGGGAATGCTGAGGTGTATAGATGAAAAGAGACAGCCCTAGGGGGTTCAAATATACATAATTCCTTGAAAATGGGAGAGCAGGTAGATAAAGACATAAAAAACCAACAGTATTTTTGGTTTTATAAATAGGGGCATAGAATAGCAGAATAAAGAAGTTGCAGGAGTCTGTGCACTCCTAACAAAAACACTGTGAACTAAACTGGTAGTTAACAAACTTAGTTTAATGCACTGAAAGTATTACAAAACAAAAACGCAGGAGAAACTCCAAACAGGTCTGTACACTAGCTCACTCCACGAGGACTAACTGGAAACGCCCTCCAACCCTGACGTCATGACGTTTCCCGCTGTTGGGAATGTCACGTGACCCACGTGATGACGTGATCGCGATTTTATCGATCCCGCGCTGTTTAAACAGGGCAAACATTACAAGGTAACAATAATGATCAAAGACAATTGTACAAGTTACTGTGAGAGTCTCTTTGGTGGCTTTGCCACATACGCCCCCCCAAGAATTGTCTTTAATGAGGAAAGTCAATCGCCGAGGAGGTCAGACAAGCCTGTTTGACCGACTCCTAAATTCCCGGAGAGGAAAACGCTGAGCAGGTGGCGAGCTGGCAGGTAGCACGGTGCGGTTAGGCGTAGCGGCGGCCGGCCCCGGCGCGGCGGCTGCGCCAGTTCGACCGGCTGTTTGAGGTCCAGGTGCGCAGGTTTGAGGCGATCAACAGAGATGTGATCAGGCTTGCCCCCAACGTCAATCACAAAACTCTTGTCCCCGGTCTGTAGAACCTGGAACGGACCTGCATAAGGAGGTGCGAGCAGGGTACGATGGCCGTCTTGGCGCACAAAGACGAACTTGGCCTTTGACAGCTCCCCAGGGATGTTGGAAGAAGGCAAACCGTGCTGCGAGGTCGGAACTGGGCGGAAACACTGAGCCGCGTCCCGATGGACCTCTCGCTGACTGGCTGCAGACCACGGCCGCGTAGGGGACGGCAGGAACTCGCCCGGAACTCGAAGGGGCTGATCGTAAACCATTTCCGCGGCCGACGACTGTAGATCCTCCTTCAGCGCCGTGCGCAGTCCTAGCATCACCCACGGCAGTTTATTGACCCATGCTGCATCCAGAAGGCTGGCCCTGAGCGACGCCTTCAATGAACAGTGGAACCACTCGCACAAGCCGTTCGCTTGCGAGTGATAAGCCGTAGCGCGGTGTAGTTTAGTGCCCAATACTGAGGCCACCTCATTCCATAGTTCCGACGAAAATTGCGGCCCGCGATCCGACGAAATATCCGCAGGGACACCAAACCGGGCTACCCATGATGAAATGAAGGCTCGCGCAACATCCGCAGAGGTGGTGGACGTCAGGGGAACCGCCTCCGGCCACATCGTGGTGTGATCCACCATTGTCAGAAGGTGCGTAAAACCACGGGACGGTGGAAGGGGGCCCACTAGGTCAACGTGAATGTGGTCGAAACGCCGCTCCGGTACCTCGAAGGTGGCCAGAGGGGCCCTGACGTGCCGTTGCACCTTGGCCCGTTGACAAACCACACAAGTGTTCGCCCAGTCGCGGACGCCTTTGCGTATTCCTCTCCAGACGAATTTGGAGACTAGCAGCTTCTGCGACGCCTGCACTCCAGGATGCGACAGCCCATGTATGGCGTCGAAAATGCCTCGGCGCCAGGTGGACGGCACAATCGGACGGGGTGCACCCAATGAAACGTCGCAGAGTAGAGTGGTACCTGCCGCATGGAACGGTACATCTCTCGGCTGGAGGCTGGCGGGGACAGAACGAAAGGCCTGAGTCTCCGGGTCGGCTGCCATTCTTGCGAAGTCAATGCCTAATTGAACGGCCTGGACGGCGGCGCGGGAGAGGCGATCAGCGACGACGTTGCCCTTGCCGGCCACGTGCCTGACGTCGGTGGTGAACTCGGAGATGTAAGTCAGCTGCCGTTGTTGCCGAGCCGACCACGGTTCAGCTGTCTTGGCCATCGCGAACGCCAAGGGTTTGTGGACAACAAATGCAGTGAAGCGGCACCCTTCAAGGAGGAATCGAAAGTGGCGGATGGCCAAAAACAAAGCTAACAGCTCCCTGTCGAAAGTACTGTATCGACCTTTGTGCCGTTGCAGCTGGCGGCTAAAAAATGCCAGAGGCTGCCATGCGCCGTTGACCCATTGCTCCTGGACGGCCCCCACAGCGTAATCCGACGCGTCCGTCGTGAGGGCGATGATAGCTCCTGGCAGGGGATGTGCCAACATCGTCGCGTTCGCGAGCGCGGTCTTCGTATCCTCGAAGGCGCGACCCATTTCTTGCGACCAAACCACGGGTTCCTTTCCCGTCTTGCCCGAGGGCCTCGTAGAGCGGCCGCATGAGCTGTGCGGCCCTGGGGACGAACCGGTGGTAAAAATTAACCATCCCCAGGAACTCCTGTAAGGCTTTCATGGATTGCGGCTTCGGGAACGCCGTGATCACCTCCACCTTAGCTCGAAGCGGCGTTGCCACTGCGGAAGTTATGCGGTGGCCGAGAAAATTGAGCTGCGCCAGGCCGAAACGGCATTTGTCCGGGTTCACAATGAGGCCGTGCTGCTGAAGCCATCGAAAAAGGACACGGAGATGCTTGAGGTGTTCATCCTTTGTGGTGCTAGCAATCAGAATGTCATCCAAGTAGACGAACAAAAAATCGAGGTCCCGCAGAACCGAGTCCATAAGGCGCTGGAACGCCTGCGCCGCATTTTTAAGCCCAAAGGGCATGCGGAGGAATTCAAAAAGTCCAAAAGGGGTGATGACAGCCGTCTTTTGGGCATCCTGGGGGTGCACTGGGACCTGATGGTACCCACGGATGAGGCCGACCTTTGAGAATATTGACTTCCCCGCCAAATGCGCAGAGAAATCTTGTATGTGGGGGATGGGGTAACGGTCGGGCGTCGTTATCTCATTGAGGCGACGATAGTCGCCACCCCCCGCCGGGCTTTGGGACGATGTGGAGCGGTGAAGACCAGGGACTACTGGACCGGTGAATAATCCCCAGCTTCTCCATTGCGGCGAACTCCGCCTTCGCCGCCGCGAGCTTGCTGGGCACCAAACGCCGCGCCCTGGCGTAGACGGGAGAGCCGTTGTCGAAATATGATGCTCCACCCGATGCTTGGCGGTCGAAGCTGAAGAGGTGGGCTTTGTCAGCTCGGGGAAGTCCCCGAAAAGGCGGGAGAAGTCGTCGGGAGGTGGCAGCGCGCAGGAGACCGAGTGCGGTGCAGCCGTGCTGCGCGCACCTGAAATACCGTCGAGTGTGGCGGCGTGAACGAGGCGTCGATTTTTCACATCCACCAACAGGCCGTTGGCGCCTAAAAAATCGGCACCCAAAAGGGCCTGCGAAATTTGAGCGGTGACGAAATCCCAGGTAAAGCGCTGGCCACCGAAACAGACTTGCACCCGTCGTTTCCCGCAAGTGCGGATCGTACCCCCGTCCGCCGGACCGAAGGTTGAGGACCGAGGCGGGAAGTATGCTGCACTGTGCCCCCCACAGCATGAAAATAGCCCTAACCAAAGTTATGAATGACATTCTCTGTGACTGTGACCATGGTGCATTGTCCCTCCTTGTCCTCCCAGCAGCATTTGATGCGGTTGATCACACCATTCTCCTCCAGCACCTCTCCTCCATTGTCCAACTCTGCCAAACTGCCCTCACTTAGTTCCACTGTATATATTCATAACCGGAGCATCCACAGCCTGCACTGTGAACTATGGAGTCCCCCCAATGATCCTTCCTTGCCCTCTTCCTCATCGGCATTCTGTGCCTTGGCGACATCATCCACAGCCATATGATCAGCTTCCAAGTGTACGCGCATGACCCCCAGTTCTACCTCTTGACTTCTCCACTGTCTCTGTGCTGTCTGGCTGCTTGTCTGACGGCTAGTTTTCTATGAGCCACAATTTCCTCCAGCTAAACATTGGGAAGCCATTGTCTTTGCCCTCCAGAAGAAACTCCGTACCTTTGGCACTGACTCCATTTCCCACCCGTCACTCGGCCTCTATATCTTTAAAAAAAAAATTCTCTCACTTGGCAGCTGTTGATGATTCTGCCATTGCCATTTACACCTCATCTTGAGTCATCTTTTGTTTAACTTGTCCCATTACCATCTGCTTTTACCTTGTGCCATCATCCCTTTTGTCATTTAATCTCTCCTGCCTTCCAGCCTATCACAGACCTTCCCTTTGTTCTTTCCTCCCCTCCTCCCTCTTCCTGCCCCCACACTTGCTTAAAAATCTGTTACTTCTCTAACTTTTTCCAGTTATGATGAAGGGTCATCAACCTGAGACGTTAACTCTGTTTCTCTCTCCACTGATGCTGCCTGACCTGCTGAGTATTTCCAGCATTTTCTGTTGTTATTTCCCACCTGTCACTGTTTCACGCAGTCCGCAACCTCGACATCATCTTCAACCCGAACTGAGCTTCTGGCCCCATATCCTCTCCAAATCTTGCCTACATCCCCCAACGTAACATCAGCCACCTCACCCCCGGTCTCTCAGTACATCTGCTACTAAACCCTCAATCATGCCTTTGTCACCTCCAGACTGACACTTAGGTTCTGCCTCACTTAAAAAGACCATTATTTTGCAACTAGATTCCTTAGAACAGAAAGTAGCAGATGGATCCATCTCTTAAAGAGCAGCCTGTTGATCCAGCAGAAGCTATGGCACCTGCATGCATTATAGCTTTTGTGATACTCACTGAGTATTATCTTCTGATGGGGCAAAAACCAATATTAATAGTCACTTGTAACAAATTTTACTTTAATATTTTATATATATTAAACCCGTTGCAATATAAATTATTTTGACACCAAATTATGAATCGCAAAACTCTTCAGCTTGCTGGGAGTTTCACAAAATTTCCTGGGGAGCCATGCCTCCAAACTGCCCATAGGAAATACATTTTACACAATTGGAGCTCACTTCTACCTTTATTAAATTCTAAATCTGTCACTGAAAAATTGCATTCTTGTGTACTTTATTTTTTCCCTATAATACAACTGAATGGAATATTGGGTATAACTGCAGCTTAAGTCATAAGAAGTTCAGGTGGTACTGCACTCCCACTGTAACTATACTTTTCATATGTCAGGCCATTCAGTTTCAGTTTTCACAGAAAACAGACACCAAGAACAATACTGAAATCCAATCTAATACAAAGGAATTTACCTTCTGCAGTCATTCTGAAGCAGTGCCTTTTGTTATAATTTTAAAAACCTCTTAGCCTTCAGTAGTCCAGTAGAAATAGCCCTAGTACCTCAAATCTCTCCTCATAACTATAGTTTCCCATCCTGGCATTATCCTGGTAAATCTATGCTGTATGTTTTCTTTGGCTTTAATGTCCTTTCTATAATAGTGCGCCCAAAATCACACACAGTACTCTAACTGTAGCTGATCAATGTTTTACAAATTTATCATGACTTTGTGGCAAAGCCACCAAAGAGACTCTCACAGTAACTTGTACAATTGTCTTTAATCATTATTGTTACCTTTTAATGTTTGCCCTGTTTAAACAGCGCGGGATCGATAAAATCGCGATCTGACGCGATGACGTCATCACGTGGGTCACGTAACGTTCCCAACGGCAGGAAACGTGATGACGTCAGGGGTGGAGGGCGTTTCCAGTTAGTCCTCGTGGAGTGAGCTAGTGTACAGACCTGTTTGGAGTTTCTCCTGCGTTTTTGTTTTGTAATACTTTCAGTGCATTAAACTAAGTTTGTTAATTACCAGTTTAGTTCACAGTGTTTTTGTTAGGAGTGCACAGACTCCTACATTGGTGACCCCGAATCCTCGCGATCGTTTTTCGCGGTGGACACGGAACGCAGGCCAGTGATGGATGCCAACGCTGTGGCCTTGAAGCTCCCCCAATTCTGGGAACAACAGGCGGCCTCCTGGTTTGTGCAGGCCGAGGCGCAATTTGAACTCCACAACATCGTGCAGGACCAGACCCGATATTTGTACGTGGTCTCCGCCCTCGATAGCTCGACGGCGTCGAGGATCATCAGCCTTCTGGAGAACCCCCCGAATGCTGACAAGTATGTAGCCATCAAGACTCGGCTGCTGCAGGTATTTGGCCTTACCAAGGCGGAGCGCACTCGCCGCTTACTGACACTACCAGGGTTAGGTGACTCCAAACCCTCGGAACTAATGAGCCACATGCTAACGCTCCTGGGGTCCGAACCCCCATGTTTCCTGTTCCGCGAGCTGTTCCTTACGCAGCTGCCCGAACACGTCCAGGCAACCCTCGCCAGATCGGACACCGAGGATTGCATCGCGCTCGCCGAAGAGGCGGATAAAATTTACGCGGTCCGGCAGCAATACTGCGCCATCGCGCAACACCCCGCCCCGAGGGGCCCAGCCCCGGCGCCTCCAACGGCCGGTTACTGTTACTACCACACTCGTTTCGGCCCGAAGGCCCGCTGCTGCCGACCACCATGTGGTTTCGTGCCCAGACCATCGAACAGACCGCCGCGAGTCAAGAACACCGGGTCCGGTGCGTCTCCCGCAGCCACGATGGCGATCGGCGACTCTGGGAATCTCATGTATTTAACCGACTCCATCTCGGGCCGTCGTTTTTTGTCCAAGCTGCCAACGGGGGTACGATCCGCACTTGCGGGAAACGACAGGTGCAAGTCTGTTTCGGTGGCCAGCGCTTTACCTGGGATTTCGTCACCGCTCAAATTTCGCAGGCCCTTTTGGGCGCCGACTTTTTAGGCGCCAACGGCCTGTTGGTGGATGTGAAAAATCGACGCCTCGTTCACGCCGCCTCGCTCGACGGTATTTCAGGTGCGAGCAGCACGGCTGCACCGCACTCGGTCTCCTGCGCGCGGCCACCTCCCGACGACTTCTCCCGCCTTCTCGGGGACTTCCCCGAGCTGACAAAGCCCACCTTTTCAGCTTCGACTGCCAAGCATCGGGTGGAACATCATATTTCGACAACCGGCTCTCCCGTCTACGCCAGGGCGCGCCGTTTGGAGCCCAGCAAGCTCACGGCGGCGAAGGCGGAGTTCGCCGCAATGGAGAAGCTGGGGATTATTCGCCGGTCCAGTAGTCCCTGGTCTTCACCGCTCCACATCGTCCCAAAGCCCGGCGGGGGATGGCGGCCCTGTGGCGACTATCGTCGCCTCAATGAGATAACGACGCCCGACCGTTACCCCATCCCCCACATACAAGATTTCTCTGCGCATTTGGCGGGGAAGTCAATATTCTCAAAGGTCGGCCTCGTCCGTGGGTACCATCAGGTCCCAGTGCACCCCCAGGATGTCCAAAAGACGGCTGTCCTCACCCCTTTTGGACTTTTTGAATTCCTCCGCATGCCCTTTGGGCTTAAAAATGCGGCGCAGGCGTTCCAGCGCCTTATGGACTCGGTTCTGCGGGACCTCGATTTTTTGTTCGTCTACTTGGATGACATTCTGATTGCTAGCACCACAAAGGATGAACACCTCAAGCATCTCCGTGTCCTTTTTCGATGGCTTCAGCAGCACGGCCTCATTGTGAACCCGGACAAATGCCGTTTCGGCCTGGCGCAGCTCGATTTTCTCGGTCACCGCATAACTACCGCAGGGGCAACGCCGCTTCGAGCTAAGGTGGAGGCGATCACGGCGTTCCCGAAGCCGCAATCCGTGAAAGCCTTACAGGAGTTCCTGGGGATGGTTAATTTTTACCACCGGTTCGTCCCCAGGGCCGCACAGATCATGCGGCCGCTCTACGACGCCCTCAGGGGCAAGACGGGAAAGGAGCCCGTGGTTTGGTCGCAAGAAATGGGTCACGCCTTCGAGGATACGAAGACCGCGCTCGCGAACGCGACGATGTTGGCACATCCCCTGCCAGGAGCTATAATCGCCCTCACGACGGACGTGTCGGATTACGCTGTGGGGGCCGGTCCAGGAGCAATGGGTCGATGGCGCATGGCAGCCTCTGGCATTTTTTAGCCGCCAGCTGCAACGGCACGAACGTTGATACAGTACTTTCGACAGGGAGCTGTTAGCTTTGTTTTTGACCATCCGCCACTTCCGATTCCTCCTCGAAGGGCGCCACTTTACTGCGTTTGTTGACCACAAGCCATTGACGTTCGCGATGGCCAAGACAGCTGAACCGTGGTCGGCTCGGCAACAACGGCAGCTGACTTATATCTCCGAGTTCACCACCGACGTCAGGCACGTGGCCGGCAAGGACAACGTTGTCGCTGATCGCCTCTCCCGCGCCGCCGTCCAGGCCGTTCAATTAGGCATTGACTTCGCAAGAATGGCAGCCGACCTGGAGACTCAGGCCTTTCGTTCTGTCCCCGCCAGCCTCCAGCCGAGAGATGTACCGTTCCATGCGGCAGGTACCACTCTACTCTGCGACGTTTCGTTGGGTGCACCCCGTCCGATTGTGCCGTCCACCTGGCGCCGAGGCGTTTTCGACGCCATACACGGGCTGTCGCATCCTGGAGTGCGGGCGTCGCAGAAGCTGCTAGTCTCCAAATTCGTATGGAGAGGAATACGCAAAGACGTCCGCGACTGGGTGAACACTTGTGTGGTTTGTCAATAGGCCAAGGTGCAATGGCACGTCAGGACTCCTCTGGCCACCTTCGAGGTACCGGAGCGGCGTTTCGACCACATTCACGTTTACCTAGTGGGCCCACTTTCACCGTCCCGTGGTTTTACGCACCTTCTGACAATGGTGGATCGCACCACGATGTGGCCGGAGGCGGTTCCCCTGACGTCCACCACCTCTGCGGATGTCGCGCGAGCCTTCATTTCATCATGGGTAGCCTGGTTTGGTGTCCCTGCGGATATTTCGTCGGATCGCGGGCTGCAATTTTCGTCGGAACTATGGAATGAGGTGGCCTCAGTATTGGGCACTAAACTACACCGCACTACGGCTTATCACCCGCAAGCGAACGGCTTGTGCGAGCGGTTCCACCGTTCATTGAAGGCGTCGCTCAGGGCCAGCCTTCTAGATGCAGCATGGGTCAATAAACTGCCGTGGGTGATGCTAGGACTGCGCACGGCGCCGAAGGAGGATCTACAGTCGTCGGCCACGGAAATGGTTTACGGTCAGCCTCTTCGAGTTCCGGGTGAGTTCCTGCCGTCCCCTACGCGGCCGTGGTCTGCAGCCAGTCAGCGAGAGGCCCATCGGGACGCGGCTCAGTGTTTCCGCCCAGTTCCGACCTCGCAGCACAGTTTGCCTTCTTCCAACATCCCTGGGGAGCTGTCAAAGGCCAAGTTCGTCTTTGTGCGCCAAGACGGCCATCGTACCCTGCTCGCACCTCCTTATGCAGGTCCGTTCCAAGCTCTACAGACCGGGGACAAGAGTTTTGTGATCGACGTTGGGGGCAAGCTTGATCACATCTCTGTTGATCGCCTCAAACCTGCGCACCTGGACCTCGAACAGCCGGTCGAACTGGCGCAGCCTCCGCGCCGGGGCCGGCCGCCGCTACACCTAACCGCACCGTGCTACCTGCCAGCTCGCCACCTGCTCAGCGTTTTCCTCTCCAGGAATTTAGGAGTCGGTCAAACAGGCTTGTCCGACCTCCTCGGCGATTGACTTTCCTCATTACAGACAATTCTGGGGGGGCGTATGTGGCAAAGCCACCAAAGAGACTCTCACAGTAACTTGTACAATTGTCTTTAATCATTATTGTTACCTTGTAATGTTTGCCCTGTTTAAACAGCGCGGGATCAATAAAATCGCGATCTGACGCGATGACGTCATCACGTGACGTTCCCAACGGCGGGAAACGTGATGACGTCAGGGTTGGAGGGCGTATCCAGTTAGTCCTCGTGGAGTGAGCTAGTATACAGACCTGTTTGGAGTTTCTCCTGCGTTTTTGTTTTGTAATACTTTCAGTGCATTAAACGAAGTTTGTTAACTACCAGTTTAGTTCACAGTGTTTTTGTTAGGAGTGCACAGACTCCTACACTGTTGTGAAATAAACATTTTTAATTTTTGATTTGTTTCAACCCTTATTTTGGACAGTAGAAATTTCAATTATGGAGAAAGAAAAATGGTAGCTGAAACAATTTTCAGAAAGCATTTTGCATTTGTGGGAGCTCAGTGGCCAGATTATGAAATCACAGAGTGATATACTCTCACTATACCGAAGCGTACGAGAGCATGGGCCTTACACTAAACATCCGTAAGACAAAGGTCCTCTACCAACCTGCCCCCACCACACAGTACTGCCCCCCGATTATCAAAATCCACGACAAGGCCTTGGACAACGTGGACCACTTTCCATACCTCGGGAGCCTACTGTCAACAAGGGCAGACGTCGACGACGAAGTCCAACACCGCCTTCAGTGTGCCAGTGCAGCCTTCGGTCACCTGAGAAAAAGAGTGTTTGAAGACCAGGACCTCAAACCCGGCACTAAGCTCATGGTCTACAGAGCAGCAGTGATACCCACCCTGCTGTATGTCTCAGAGACATGGACCATGTACAGCAGGCACCTCAAAGCACTGGAGAGGTACCACCAACGCTTCCTCTGCAAGATCCTGCAAATCCATTGGCAGGATAGGCGCACCAATGTCAGTGTTCTCGCTCAGGCGAACAAACCCAGCATTGAAGCTTTGACCACGCTCGATCAGCTCCGATGGACGGATCACATTGTCCGCATGCCCGATACGAGACTCCCAAAACAAGCGCTCTACTCGGAACTCCGGCACGGCAAGAGAGCTCCAGAGGAAACGCTTCAAGGGCACCCTCAAAACCTCCTTGAAAAAGTGTAACATCCCCACCGACACCTGGGAATCCCTGGCCCAAGACCGCACAAAGTGGAGGAGAAGCATCCGGGAAGGCGCCGAACACCTCGAATCTCTTCGCCGGGAGCAAGCGGAAGCCAAGCGCAGGCAGCGCAAGGAGCGCACGTCAACCCAAGCACCCCACCCACCCGCCCCTTCAACCACCGTCTGCCCCAACTGTGACAGAGACTGTAGGTCCCGCATTGGACTAATCAGTCACCTGCGAACTCATTTTTAATGTGGAAGCAAATCATCCTCCGAGGGACTGCCTAAGAGAAGAATAAAATTGCAGCTCTTGTGTGTGACATAGCATGATATCTTTAACATTGAAAAAACCTAACATGTTGAACACTAACCCTTTCTGTGGATGCCTTCTGTACATTCAGCGTCTTCACGCCTTTGGGCAAATGGAACTCATGGTTATCATAGTCAGTGCTGAACACAGTTTTCTGGGTCCGGGGATCAACAAAAGACATGCCAATGTCACTGGTGATGGAGGTTTTGTCCTTCTCTACACTGAGCTTGGTTGTTCCCTGCTGAAACACCACCTAAAGGGGCATAGAAGCAAAAGTTATGATTATGAATCTATAGGTGCATTAATATGCAACACGAACAAGAATTGCACAGGAACTCATCCAGGTTTGTTTTTCTTTGCCACCCTTCAAGTTACCAAATAAATAACCATTTGGCTGGTTGACACAGAGGGGCAGATCTTAGGGTTGGATCCACAAGACTTGCTCCAACAAGGTGAGTTTTCAATTTCAGCTATGCTGTCGGAAAGAGGCAGCAAGTTTAAGCCAGGCGCTTCCCCACAGGGCAGGAAAGAAAACATCTGAGTCTACTCTTATGCACCTCATGAAGAACCATTGGGAGAGATAGGGAAGCAGGTCAATTACCTTCTCCCCTCTCCTTCCAAAGATGAGGAATGGTATGTGGAACAAAGAAGCCTAAAAAAGGAAATAAAAAGGTGGCCACTTTCAGGAATACGCTGCACTATAAAAAATACTAAGAAATGTTTTGCATTGTTAGCTATTGGATTTTAACATTACACAAATTACAGATGACATAGTACTTACAATAATTCTTATAACTGGTTGCGTTTAAAGATATTTGGGCCCAAAGTGTATGCCTGTACATTTTTAATAAAGATGTAGGAATCTTTTTTATAGGCTTTGGCACGCTAAATTGGAAAATACCAATATGTTCACTCATACTGTGCTGTATTAGTTGTAGAAGTACATTTTATTGTAATGGGACAATGATCACATTTCCACTGTTACTGATGCTTACTCAATAGCTTCGGTCTTATACTTTTACACCTGTTCAGAATGTACAAGCTTCTCTTACCAGTTAGTTACTACTTTAAAAGAAAATATTACTATCACAAATACCCATGGAATCAATAATAATCACATTTCCACTTAGCTAGTTAATGATCAGGAGGTACATTATTTCTACTATCCACAGCACAACTTTATTATAAAAAGCTTCCATCAATATGGAGTTGTAATAAACCTTTTACAGGAAACTCTTGTTTAAACGGCACCTAAATTTCCGGAATTCTCTATTAAGCGGCAAAATTCATACTCCGAAAACAACACCTCAATAACCGGAAATGTTGCCGAGTCCAAGTCAGAGTCTCCCGCGGTGGCTGAGTTAGTCAGTGAGGGTAGTTCTCCAAATTGCCACTACTCGGCTTCTTGGCGCTGTCAGAAGTCCGAACACCTCAATAACAGGAGTCTGACTCTCCCGCGCTGCGGTAGTCTCTTCCGATCCGCCGTTTTTCTGTGTGTACAGTCAACTACAGTACTGTATACAGTTGTTTACTGTATAAGTTTTGTTTTACTGTTAAGTAATTAAAGAGTTATGGATTACCCTCAACTGGCAGTACTGTACTTAATGAAGCATCTTCCACCATCCATTTAACACAACATTCTGTAGGCGAGTACCCAATTACTGTATACTGCACATTTCTTGATTTTTTTTGTTTTTGTTTGTTAAAAATAGCCTCGGTAGATAACCCTCTCCGTCATCCGGAATTTTTAATCAACTGGCAACACGCCGGTCCCGTCGGTGCCAGATACCAAAGAGTTTCCTGTATATTGCAATTTTAGCTGACCACATATACATATGCAATGGGTTCTACCACTATACATCTGCAATTTGGTCATCACCCAGGCACAAACACACCAGCAGAAGACAGGTCATCTACGCATTCAAGACGACAATCTGCAATACCTACCAGCCAATGTAAGTATCACAAGCACACACCTTGGTGTTGTGTTTGACCCTGAGATGAGCTTCCGACCACATATCCGCTCCATCACCAAGACTGCCTACTTCCACCTCCATAACATCAGCCAAGTCCGACCCTGTCTCAGCTTACCTGCAGCTGAAACCCTCATCCATGCCTTTGTTACCTCTAGATTTGACTATTCCAATGCTCTCCTGGCCAGCTTCCCATCTTCCACCCTATATAAACTTGTGCTCATCCAAAACTCTACTGCCGTATCTTAATTCGCACCAAGTCTCGTTCACCCATTACCCCTGTGCTTGCTGACCGACACTGGCTCCCGGTCCGACAACGCCTCAATTTTAAAATCCTCATCCTTGTTTTCAAATCCCTCCATGGCCTCGCCCCTCTCTATCTCTGCGCTCCTCCAATTCTGGCATCTTGCACATCCCCGATTTTAATCGCTCCACCACTGGCAGCCGTGCTTTCGGCTGCCTTCGCCCTAAGGTCTGGAATTCCCTCCCTAAACCTCTCTCTCCTCCTTTAAGATCCTCCTTAAAACCTACCTCTTTGACCAAGCTTTTGGTCATCTGTCCTGATATCTCCTTCTGTGTCTTGGTGTCAATTTTTTTTAATTGATATTGCTCGTGAAGTGCCTTGGGATGTTTTGCTACGTTAAAGATGCTATATAAATGCAAGTTGTTGTTAAGCTTTCAATTTTGTTTGTGGTTATGTAGATAAATTCATAAACAACCCCTCTCTACCCACATGCCCTTCCCTACTACCTCATTCCTTCCTGAACCTCTACCCTTTTAGAGGGTCCTCATTTTTGAAGTTGCTAGCACACCTCTGTAGTCTGTACCTGATAATTCCAAATTATGTTTATGCTAAAAAATGTAATTACCAATAACAAATTAAACAATGTAAATAACATCACAAAGTGGGAATTTAGTGCTAAATAAATTGAATGATCAGTTAATTTGAATAAAGGGCAGTGGGCTGTATCTTGTCCGCGGTCTTGTGGTATGTGTCTGTCTTGGTCCCTCTGGAACTGTGCTGTCCTTATTAGCTTAAACATGAACGTGGCGCGACAACATTCTACTGAACCAACACGCAGAGGGCTTTAATAACAACTTGCATTTATATAGCACCTTTAACGTAGTAAAACATCCCAAGGCACTTCACAGGAGTGTTATCAAACAAATATTGACACCGAGCCAGAAAAGGAGGTATTAGAACAGGTGACCAAAAGCTTGGTCAAAGAGGTAGGTTTTAAGGCTCTTAAAGGAGAGAGGTGGAGAGATTTAGGGAGGGAATTCCAGAGCTTAAAGCATAGACAGCTAAAGGCACGGCCACCAATGGTGAGGCAAAGGAAATCGAGGTGCACAAAAGGCCAGAATTGGAGGAACGCAGAGATCTCAGAGGATTGTAGGGCTGGAGGAGCTTACAGAGATAGGGAGGGGCGAGGCTATGGAGGGATTTGAGTATAAGGATGAGAATTTTAAATTTGAGTTGGTGGCTTGACTAGGAGTAAACGTAGGACAGCGAGCACAGGGATGATGGGGGAGCGCGACCTGGTGCAAGTTGGGATACAGGTAGCAGAACTTTGGATGAGCTGAAGTTTACAAAGGGTGGAAGATGGGCGATTGACCAGGAGAGCACCAGAATCATCAAATCTGGAGGTACCAAAAGCATGGATGAGGATTTCATCAGCAGATGGGCTGAGGCAGGGGCGGAGAGGGGCAATATTAGATGTGGAAGTAGGCGGTCTTGGTGTTGGGAAAGCATATTGGAGGGGGAGGGAGGAGGGTCAGAAGCTCAGCTCAGGGTTAGGGCGCCGAGATTGGAACAGTCTGGTTCAGCCTCAGACAGTGGCCACGGAAGGGGGTGGAATAGGTGGCTCAGGAACAGAATTAATGGTCTCCCCGAAGACAATGGCTTAGGTCTTCCCAATATTTAATTGGAGGAAATTTGTACTCATCCAGTACTGGATGTCAGACAAGCAGCGTGACAAATCAGATGCAGTGGAGGTCGAGAGAGGTGGTGGTGGTGAGGTAGAGCTGGGTATCATCAGCTTACATGTGGAATCTTGCGTTGTGTTTTCGGATGATGTCGCCAAGGGCAGCATGTAGCTGAGAAATGGGAAGGGGCCAAGGATAGATCTTTGGGGGACTCTAGATGAATATCTTTGTATTTCTAGCCCCTCATGGAAATTCAACTATTTTGAGGGATTTCTCTCATGGTTTCGCCCCTGTTTGCCCACTGTATATTATGATGGTTCATGCTTATGTCAACTCTCCATATCTAGTTTAGAGCTTTGATAACCTCAGCCATTTTTTTCGAAACTGTATTCACGTTGTTTATCCTTTATTGTACTTGTAAAACTTTAAAATATTAAAAGTTAGGCTTACTGGTTGGTTGTTGCCAGTGATCAACAAGTCTTCATCTTTTCTGCCTCCCACAGTGCTCTTGTGCATGGGATATACCACTCCCATGTCAGACTCCTGTTTGAACCGTAGCAACCCTTCCTCGTGGAACTCCATACTATCACAGCCATTGGGACCGATTCGAATTACAGCCCAGATAACAAGTGTAATCTGAAATAGTAACAGTCATGTTTACCCCTTGTTCCCTTGCTAAATGAACACAATGAGGGATGTTCCACCGTAACATGTTATATAACTGGAAAGCCAATTGATAATCAGTACAATCCAGCCGTATTTTTAGTTTTAAAATAAATGAACAATTTCAATTGCACAATTGCACCACTGCTGCTAAACAACGAAGGTTGTTTTTTTATCCTGAAACTTGGTTCAGAACAGTTTGTACTGGACAATCATTTAACTAATTGGCTTCCAATAGGAGTCTGGGATCTAGGGGTACCTATCATTTGGACTACTTCAAGTGAATGAGTGTCACAGGAAAAGTACTAGACTGCCATACAAATATTTACAATTGTTTTCAAAATAATCTATTTTTCAAAACATAACATTCTAAAGGTTATTTTGCCATCGATAATTTCATAAATACACAGCTCTTTGAAAAAAAATAAAGAGAAAATATCTAAAACAAAATCACCACAGTGAAGCCCTTTCACACACATTCTTGTTAAAACCATGAACTAGTGCAAGTACACAGTCAGACAAGCTGCTAAACGAGTTGAAATTCTTCAACAGACATTAGATAGAACTACTAGCTGCTTTAATACTTTTCATTGTGTCACATGAACCAGCTTCACCACTTTAGGTGTCATCCTTGACTCAGTAATAGCACTCTACACTCGGTGTCAGAAGGTCATGGGTTCCCCTGTAGTGTCACTACTATAAAGAGTCCAAAAGTAACAGATTTAGAACAGTAATCGGGAAGCAAGTAATAGTTCTAGTCGAGATGTTATCAAAACGCATGTTACTTTTTATAATCACACTGAAGTTTAAAGTTTCTTTTTGAATTATTTTTAATCAAGGTCTATCAGAATGATAAGCATGCTTAAAATATGGTTGATGTGTATCCAAAGAGTTCTCAGGAGTTTAATGCCAGCTGATGTTATCTGTGACAGACACTTCAGCTCAAATCAGGAGTCAAAAGCACTACTGACCTGAGATAAATAATCTACTATTTTAAAATGCTCTTCTTGCTGTCATTTGGAAAGATTGCCCAAATTATTGCATTTATAGGTATTTCATTTCTGCCAATAGACCCTACTAGTATGCATACTGCACTATGGCAGTATACCATGCAGAAATGGAGCACTGAAACATAAAAAGGGTAACAAGTGGCTCAATTAACTTACACAATAAGAGCATAAATGCTCTTCTTATTCGTGATACAAAACAGCATTCTCAATTCCTTACTTATCAACTGATGCAGTTTAGGTAAATGATCATCAACATAAAAATAGCAAGAGGACTAAAGGAGAACACAGAAGTTAAAGATTAACCATCCTTTACACACATTTGTACTGGAGACAATGCTATTATGCAGACAACAAATTACAGTACAAGTCACATAAACATGATGTACTAAATCAATGTTCTGGAGTTAGAATTCAACCATGTAACCAGCATGGTTACTAAGCTTGTACAAAACAAAAAAAAACTAATTTGTATGAGTGCACTGACCAACCTAAAGGACAAAATCACTATGATGAGCAAGATTATGGCAATGTGGAGACACACAGCTGTTCCAAGAGCTGAAAAGTTAACACTTTCAGATTCTGCACTAGTATTGCTTAAATAATTATCAGAATTTTCTTAATTTTGTATATTACAATCATATGTATTCCTATTAACACTGAGTATTGTCTATTATTATCAACATATTGCCAAAACATTGTACTCACAATTAAATTAATCACCGCCAGGATAAACATAAGGACAATTACACAAATAGCCAGATTGCCCTTACGACCTCGTAACCCTGTCCTGTGCAGTCTCTCTTCATCAATGGGAACATATCCGGCCTTAAAGTTGCTGTTGTGCTCCTTGTTTATATTTCTACGATCAACCGCTTTTTCATGCATGGAGCGCCGCACAGGCCCATTTGAACTCTGTTAAAAAACAAGGAAAATAATTTTCAAAATTGGCATAGCAAATAATGTGCGGCTTTTTTCAGCTGTTCCCTAATGAAAAATACAACTCATGTCTTACTTTGAATCAATTTAGATCTTTACTAAATGCATTGATTGAAAATGTTCTGAATTGAAGAATATTTGTGGAAGGTCTAAGTTAGATACAAATATATTAGTCTTCGTAAGTCTTCGGACTGTGTACTTTCATTCCAAGATTGTGCATTACTATCACACTGCACAGACAGAAATAATCACCAACTATAGCTTCGAACAAGATAGGCAAAAATTGGCTAAGAAAGATATTCTAAAGGCCTTTCAATTTTAAACTTGGCAGGGAATAAGAGTGACAACAGGGTTATTATACAATCTCTGGAAATGGCTCACACAGGATGGAGCTTTTCCTGAAGAAAATACGTTGCAACAAGTTTACTTTTTCCTCTTTAGCTTCTCTTTATTTGAAGAGCTTTTACAGCAGTCACCTGTTGACACCGCGATGTGACTGCATTCTCACTTCTTACATTCTCCTTAAAGCAGAATACCCTTGGCACACGAGAGAAAATAGCAATGATGGAACCCCTAAGCTACGTTCTCTCACGCCACACTCGGAAGATGTGTTGGAATGTGGGAGATAGGGAATCAGAAGGCAAGTGTCAGTTGCAGGTTTGTCATGACAGTCCGATTCTCTTCCTTCTCAGCTGTAGCAGTTTGTAGTACTACAGTCCACCCTGAAGTACTGTATGTAGCAGCTCCAGGCCAACCAGCAGTGCAGGCTCCAATGGCATAACCTGTCAGCAAACTATATCATAAAACCCGTATGTCACTCCTTCTACTGAAAGTCACACGGTCTGGTACTCAGCAACACCATCTAACCTTTCTTCTGTCCTCCTCTAGATACACCACACCAAGAAGCAGAGAAGGATTTCCCATATCCCACTCCTTCTGGCCTGTCAGCACGTCATCATGCACACCGTCAATCACTTTCTCCATGCCAGGCACCACCGCAGAAACAACCAGCTGAGGGGCAGTACATAATGAGCCTGAGTGGAGTGCACAGGGTGATGCACAAAGCACAAGGGGCAGAAAAAGCTGGAGTGGCAGATAAGGAGGAAGATATCAGTGATTGAGGAAGAGGTCATCCCCTGCTAAAAAAACCTCAGGACCCAGGGCTCATAGGCCCGGCTGTTCAACGGATGCTTGCAGAGCATCAAATGTATGTGCAGCCAATGTCGAGTCAATTGGAGGAATCAACTTTCTACATGTGTAGCACCTTGATCAACAGCACTGCAGTACTACAGACCCTCTGAAGCAAGTAGCAGCTTCAGGCCGCCCTTCAGTGCAGGCTGCAATGACAGAGGCACTATAGACAGATACTGATCTCTCTCAGGATGGCAGCCCATGTGCACTCTCCCACCAACCCCCTTCAGATGCCTGCACACTTGACAGAAAGGAGACAGGGCCAGTATGCCCATACAGAAATCCAAGAAGTCAGCCTATAGCTGGCCCATCTCAGGACTTACCTACCATGCGACAGTGGGCAATCAGTCTCAAGAGGCTCCTATTGGAAGGCAACAGTCAGCCACCTCCAGCACTCTTGCTACACAGATAGTCCTGAAGAAAATAACAAACTAGGCTCAAGAGAACTAGCATCACGGAGACATGTGGAATGAAACAGTAGGTACACACAGTATACATTTTCATTGAAGTAATGGCAGCTGTAAAGTTCCTGTGTGTACATATGTTTCTTTTAGGTGCCTTCCTTCCAGGGTCTCTATGATGAAGCTGCTTTGTAAGGCTAAGTTGTACAGAGGCTAGCACATCACCACAACCTTTGAGACCCGGGGTGGACTATATTGCAGACTGATCCAGACACCTAAAGTGTGCCTTCAGAATTCCAACTGTGTATTTTATGACATCTGGGGTGGAAGAGCTGGCCTTGTTATAGCGGTGCTGCACTGGTGTCTTAGGGAAAACCACAAATGTCATCAGCCAAGACCATAGAGGATATAATCTCCCAGGGTCCAGAGAAACTAGCCTTCCTAGGTCAGAGTGCAGGCATGGTGAATTACCTTAAAATTAAAGGCATCACAACAGCTGCCAGAAAAATGCTAAACCACTTCATGATGTATTCCTGTTTATTACATTTGAGAGATTGGAGATCTTTCCTGTTAACGTAGGTGATAGGATTAATGAAGGGTGCTTGTATGACTTCGAAGGAACAACCTAGGATTTCTTGGACCTTGCGGAATAAAATTTCAGTAGCCCTTCAGGCTGCAGGCGGTTGTCCATGATAACTGGATGAATTGGCTTGCTTTAGCAAACAATGCATATGTGACTTGCTTTATGCATTTATATACAGCTGATGTTACCGATGTCCACTAAGGCAGCCTGAAATGATCCCACAGCATAAAAGTTCAGGGCAATTGTGACCTTCAGCCACTGAAGTGCAGTGCCTAGGGGGAGCTAGCTGTCAGATTGCAGCATCTGGCATGACTAATCGATAGCTTCCTTTGTGAAACACAGCCTCTGCAAGCATTGCTCGTGGATCAGCTAGAGAACAAGCTCTGTATATTCTGGATGTGAGGTACCGGCAGGTGGTTGCAATGTGTCTCCTGTGCTCCCAGAGCAGCCTATTGTCCCTGCATTGATCCTCCTCCTCTTCTTAAAAAAAAACAAATGGGGGAAAAACATTGCAGCCTGCTAGGAACTATGGGGAGGGTGTAAGTTTTTAAAATTCATTCCTGGGATGTGGGTGTCGCTGGCAAGGCCAGCATTTATTGCCCATCACTAGTTGCCCTTGAGAAGGTGGTGGTGAGCCGCCTTCTTGAACCGCTGCATTGTGTGGTGATGGAACTCCCACAGTGTGGTTAGGGAGGGAGTTCCAGGATTTTGACCCAGCGATGATGAAGGAAAAGCAATGGCCCGTACTTTCCGATCCCTACGGGTGCGTACGAGCTCTGTACACACCTGCAGGGACATCGGAAATGCCGGTTTCAGGCGTGCGAAGCGCATGCGCTGAAAACCGGCATTTCTGATCTGCCTACCCTGGAGATGGGCCTCTGCAGGTGGAGATTCCGCTTTCTGCAGAACCTCTGCCCGCTGAAATCACTTAAAAATCTTACGCCTGGTAAAAAGCAGGCGTAAGGCCTGCTTTTACCAGCATAAGAGTTTAAAAAAGTAAATTAAAAAAAAATTTTTTCACTCATTTATAATTTAAAAATACTTTTAAAAATGGGAAGTTTATTTTTAGCCCCGTAAAAAACTTTAATTACTTTTTTCAAAAAATTTAATTTGTTTAAAATATTTAATTTAATGTAATTTTAACTCATTTTAAAAATGTGATGGTTTTTTAAAAATGTATTTAATGTTTTAACGTGTTTTTTCAGTGATCCCCATTCATACTTTTGACAGGTCTAAGAACATAAGAAATAGGAGCAGGAGTAGGCCACTTGGCCTCTCGAGCCTGCTCCGCCATTCAATAAGATCATGGCTGATCTTGGCCTCAAAGCCACTTCCCTGCCCATTCCCCATAGCCCTTCACTTCTTTATCATGCAAAAATTTGTCTATCTCCACCTTAAATGTATTTAATGACCCAGCCTCCACAGCTCTCTGGGGCAGAGAATTCCACAGATTTACAAACCTCTGAGAGAAGAAATTCCTCATCTCAGTTATAAAAGGGCAACCCCTTATTCTGAAACTATGCCCCCGAGTTCTAGATTCCCCCACGAGGGGAAACATTCTCTCTGCATCTACCCTGTCGAGCCCCCTCAGTATCTTACATGTTTCAATAAGATCGCCTCTCATTCTTCTAAATTCCAATGAGTATAGGCCGAGCCTGCTCAACCTTTCCTCATAAGTCAACCCCCTTATCTCTGGAATTAACCTAGTGAATCGTCTCTGAACTGCCTCCAATGCAAGTATATCCTTCCGTAAATAAGGAGACCAAAACTGTACGCAGTACTCAAGGTGTGGTCTCACCAATACCCTGTACAGTTGTAGCAGGACTTCCCTGCTTTTATACTCCAACCCCCTTGAAATAAAGGCCAACATTCCATTTGTCTTTTTGATTACTTGCTCTACCTGCATGCTAAATGTTTGTGTTTCATGCACAAGGACCCCCAGGTCCCTCTGAACTGTAGCATTTTGTAATCTCTCTCCATTTAAATAATAGTTTGCTTTTTTATTTTTCCTGCCAGAGTGGATAACCTCGCACTTTCCCACATTATACTCCATCTGCCAAATGTTTGCCCACTCACTTAGCCTGTCTATATCCCTTTGCAGATTATTTGAGTCCTCTGCACAACTTGCTTTCCCACCCATCTTTGTATCATCTGCAAACTTGGCTACATTACACTCGGTCCCTTCATCCAAGTCATTAACGTAGATTGTAAATAGTTGAGGCCCCAGCACCGATCCCTGTGGCACCCCACTAATTACCATTTGCCAACTGGAAAATGACCCATTTATCCTGACTCTCTGCTTTCTGTTAGTTAGCCAATTCTCTATCCATGCTAATACATTACCCCCAATTCCGTGAGTTCTTATCTTATACAGTAACGTTTTATGTGGCACTTTATCGAATGCCTTCTGGAAATCCAAATACACCACATCCACTGGCTCACCTTTGTCCACCCTGCTCGTTACATCCTCAAAGAACTCCAGCAAATTTGTTAAACATGATTATCCTTTCATAAAACCATGCGGACTCTGCTTGACTGCATTATGATTTTCCAAATGCCCTGCTACTGTTTCCTTAATGAAGGACTCCAGCATTTTCCCAACGACAGATGTTAGGCTAACTGGTCTATAGTTTCCTGCTTTCTGTCTCCCTCCTTTCTTAAATAGCAGTGTTACATTTGCGGTTTTCCAATCCGCTGGGACCTCTCCAGAGTCCAGGGAATTTTGGTATATTGCAACCAATGCATCCACTATCTCTGCAGCCACTTCTTTTAAGACCCTGGGATGCAGGCCATCTGGTCCTGCGGACTTGTCGTCTTTTAGTCCCATTATTTTACCAAATACTATTTCCTTAGTGATCGTGATTGTCTTTAGTTCCCCCCTCCCTGTGGCCCCTTGATTATCCATTATTGGGATGTTGTTAGTGTCTTCTACCGTGAAGACAGATACAAAATATTTGTTCAGAGTCTCTGCCATTTCCCCGTTCCCCATTATTAATTCCCCAGTCTCATCCTCGAAGGGACCAACGTTTACTTTAGCTACTCTCTTCCTTTTTATATACCCGTAGAAGCACTTACTATCTGTTTTAATATTTCTTGCCAGTTTACTCTCATAATTCATCATCTCTCTCTTTATTATTTTTTTAGTCATCCTTTGCTGGTTTTTAAAAATTTCCCAATCCTCTGGTCTCCCACCAATCTTGGCAACATTGTATGCCTTTGTTTTCAATTTGATACCATCCTTTACTTCCTTAGTTAGCCATGGATGGTGCTCCCTTCTCTTAAAATCTTTCTTTCTCACTGGAATATATTTTTGTTGAGAGTTATGAAATATCTCCTTAAATGTCCACCACTGCATTTCAACTGTCTTACCCTTGAATTTATTTTTCCAGTCCACTTTAGCCAGTTCTGCCCTCATGCCATTGTAATTGCCTTTGTTTAAGATCAGGACACTGGTTTGAGATACAACTTTCTCTCCAATTGAATTTGAAATTCAATCATGCTATGATCACTCTTTCCTAGAGGATCCTTTATTGTGAGATCATTTATTGATTCTGTCTCATTACACAGTACCAGATCCAAGATAGCCTGCTCCCTGGTTGGTTCCATTACAAACTGTTCTAGGAAACCATCCCAGATGCACTCTATGAACTCCTCCTCAAGGCTACCATGGCCAATTTGATTTGTCCAATCAATATGGAGATTAAAATCACCCATGATTATTACCATACCTTTTTTACAGGCTTCCATTATTTGTTGATTTATACTCTGTCCAACAGCATTGTTACTGTTCGGGGGCCTATAGACTACACCCACCAGAGACTTTTTCCCCTTATTATTTTTTTATTAACGCCCAAACCGATTCTACATTTTGATCTTCTGAGCCAATATCACTTCTCATCACTGCACTGATCCCTACCTTCACCAACAAAGCCACCCCACCTCCCTTTCCTTTCTGTCTATCCTTCCGAATTGTCAAATACCCTGGAATATTCAATTCCCAAACCCTGGTCACATTGCAACCACGTCTCTGTAATGGCGATCAGATCATACTCATTTGTTTCTGTGCCATCAACTCATCTATCTTGTTACGAATGCTGCGTGCATTCAGATATAGAGCTTTAACTTTGTCTTTTTACCATTTCTTCTTGTTTTGGTCCCATTTTCTGTTGCACTCTTATTTTTAAACATTCTGTCCCTTCCTGTCACACTCTGGTTATTTCCCCCATCTCTATCCTGCTCTATTGCTTTTTCATTTCTCATTGAATTTTTAAATTCCTGCTCACCTTCCTTCTCCTTGATCCCCTTCTCCTATTGGCTCGCCTGGCCCACGTGAACCACATGCGCCCCTGGAATACGTGGGCCCAGCGCATTTCGACTGTGGAGAGGCCCAGGATCAGAAATGGCCGGACCTCGGGAGCCCTCAGATAAGGGCGTAGATTTTTTCCCGATAGGAGGCATCCGCACACAGGAAGCCTCCTATACGGGCCGATATATTTCCAAGTCAGGATGGTGTGGAACTTGGAGGTGATGGTATTCCCACGCGCCTGTCATTGTCCTTCTAGGTGGTAGAGGTCGCAGGTTTGGGAGGTGCTGCTGAAGAAGCCTTGGCGAGTTGCTGCAGTGCATCTTGTAGATGGTACACACTGCAGCCATGATGCGCTGTTGGTGGAGGGAGTGAATGATTAAGCTGATGGATGGGGTGCCAATCAAGCGGGCTTTGTCTTGGATGGTGTCGAGCTTTTTGAGCATTGTTGGAGCTGCACTCATCCAGGCAAGGGGAGAGCATTCCATCACACTCCTGACGTGTGCCTTGTAGATGGTGGAAAGGCTTTGGGGAGCCAGGAGGCGAGACACTTGCCGCAGAATACCCAGTCTCTGACCTGCTCTTGTAGCCACAGTATTTATGTGGCTGGTCCAGTTAAGTTTCTCGTCAATGGTAACCCCCAGGATGTTGATGGTGGGGGATTCGGCGATGGTAATACCGTTGAATGTCAAGGGGCGGTGGTTAGACTCGCTTGTTGGAGATAGTCATTGCTTGGCACTTGTGTGGTGCGAATGTTATTTGCCACTTATCAGCCCAAGCCTGAAGGTCATCCAGGTCTTGCTGCATTCGGGCATGGACTGCTTCATTATCTGAGGAGTTGCGAATGGAACTGAACACTGTGCAATCATCAGTGAACATCCCCACTTCTGAACTTATGATGGAGGGAAGGTCATTGATGAAGCAGCTGAAGATGGTTGGGCCTAGGACACTGCCCTGAGGAACTCCTGCAGCGATGTCCTGGGGCTGTGATGATTGACCCCCAACAACTACAACCATCATCCTTTGTGCTAGGTATGACTCTAGCCAGTGGAGAGTTTTCCCCCCCGATTCCCCCTGACTTCAGTTTTACTAGGGCTCCTTGGTGCCGCACTCGGTCAGATGCTGCCTTGATGTCAAGGGCAGTTACTCTCAACTCACCTCTGGAATTCAGCTCCTTTGTCCATGTTTGGACCAAGGCTGTAATGAGGTCTGGACCTGGCGGAACCCAAACTGAGCATCAATAAGCAGCTTATTGGTGAGTAAGTGCCGTTTGATAGCACTGTCGATGACACCTTCCATCGCTTTTGGCCGGAATGGATTTGTCCTGCTTTTTGCGGACAGGACAGACCTGGGCAGTTTTCCAAATTGTTGGGTACATGCCAGTGTTGTAGCTATACTGGAACAGCTTGGCTAGTTCTGGAGCACAAGTCTTCAGCATGACATCCGGGATGTTGTCGGGGCCCATAGCCTTTGCTGTATCCAGTGCACTCAGCCGTTTCTTGATATCACGTGGAGTGAACCGAATTGGCTGAAAACTGGCTTCTGTGATAGTGGAGACCTCAGGAGGAGGCCGATATGGATCATCCACTCAGCTTTTCTGGCTGAAGATGGTTGCAAACGCTTTAGCCTTGCCTTTTGCACTCGCGTGCTGGGCTCCATCACTGCAAATGGGGATATTCATGGAGCCTCCTCCTCCTGTTAGTTGCTTAATTGTCCACCACCATTCACGACTGGATGTGGCAGGACTGCAGAGCTTTGATCTGATCCGCTGGTTGTGGGATCACTTAGCTCTGTCTATAGCATGCTGCTTCCGCTGTGTTGCAGCTTCCCCAGGTTGGCACCTCATTTTTAGGTATGCCTGGTGCTGCTCCTGGCATGCTCTTCTGCAGTCCTCATTGAACCAGGGTTGGCCCCCTGGCTTGATGGTAATGGATATGCCAGGCCATGAGGTTACAGATTGTGGTGGAATACAATTCTGCTGCTGCTAATGGCCCACAAAGCCTCAAAGCCTCATGGGTGCCCAGTTTTGAGCTGCTAGATCTGTTTTGAATCTACCCTATTTAGCACGGTGGTAGTGCCACACAACACGACGGAGGGTGTCATCAATGTGAAGACGATTATCATGGATTACTTGGTTTTTAGAATACTTGTATCTTCTAATAATCAGTAATGGATTGATAATTGTGTGTAAAAATTAAATGTAAAAGTAAAAATCATCAACTGTATACAATGGTAATCTGAATTATAATAAACATGTAACCCTTTTGTTTGTAATTAAGATCTGTGAGCAAACTGTAACCCAGACAGCCTGGGGTGAGAAAGAGGACTGCTATAGTCGAATAGAGAAGCTGTGGGTGAATTAACAAAAGTTGGATATCAGCCAACTGTAAGAATAGGGCATAGAGTGGAGCTAGCTGTGCACGGGAACCAAGGTCAGTTGTAGCTGTAACCATTTTGGAATGTTAGGAGAAGGAAAAAGGGAGGTATGGTGTCTGGCTAGAAGCTGAAACATGGGCCTCTCACAGGATGATCAAGGACGCCCTATCTCTTCAGTGTGGAGACATGTTGTTTTTCATTGCCATAACTGCCCCAGGTATCAGTCTTGGTTGTCAAAAACAGATGATGTCAGGGGGTCATAAGACCAAAATCTGAGTAAGCAGAGGTGCTGTGTACGTGGTATTTTCATGATTGGATTTTGGGGAATTGGGTGTGAGCCAATGATTGGTCCAGTGAGGCGCCATAGGTTTTGAATGATAGTAAGGGTATAAGTAAGGGGTCCCGACAGCCACATGAAGAATCCAGGGGACACCCGAGAGACAAGAAACACAGGATGCGGTTTACTCACAGTCGTGACTTCTACTCAGAGCATAACGGGGTAATATAAATCTCAATTATACTCTGTAAACTACCGCTCTAATACTGTAATGTATTAAATCTTGTTTGTGCTGAATAAAGTTAAATCACTGTCACCAATACAGGTCAACTTCAAATCTTTTGGAGTCAGGGGATCCTTACAAGAGGAAAACAAGAACCCCACAAAAGATGGCACAAAGGTAGATGATAAATCGGATGTTAACAGTAAAAAAAATAACAAAAAGCAAATTATCCATGTCAGCTGAGAAATAAGCTAGGATTCCTTAAGTCATATAGAATTACAACATGGAAACAGCCCATTTGGCCCAACCACTCTGCATTGTTGTTTATCCTCCACACAAACAGTAGTCCTAATTCCACGTGTTTACCCTGTTTCCATATCCCTTTATTCTCTTTTCCTTCGACTATCTATCCAACCTATTCTTAAAAGTTGATATGGTGTCTGCTTCAATCACTAACTCTGGGCTGCAGTGTAAAAAAAAATGGCTCACGCTCTCTGTCCTAAATCTCTGACATTTAATCTTATAGCCATGTCCCTTCGTTCTAGACCCCTCGACCACTGGAAACGGTCTGTTGCTATCTACTCTATCCCATCCTCTCTCTCCCCCAGTCTCTCTCTCTCTCCCCCCCCAGTCTCTCTCTCTCTCCCCCCAGTCTCTCTCTCTCTCTCTCACCCTGTCTCTCGCTTTCTCTCACCCCCCGTCTCTCTCACCACCCCGTCTCTCTCTCTCTCACCCCCGTCTCTCTCTCTCTCACCCCCCGTCTCTCTCTCTCTCACCCCCCCCCGTCTCTCTCTCTCTCACAATTCAATTCAATTCAATTCAAATCGCTTTATTGGCATGACAAGGTACATCTTATGTTGCCAAAGCATCGAAAAACATTCATGGTTGTACACAAAAATACAGATCTATCCATACAGTGTATAAACAGATATATCCCTGAGTGTATAAATATACATTCATATAATTTGTATGTACTCTTTTCTTATATTTAGTGGTTGTCCCTCTGTTTATGGCAAGCTGTAACATAGTGTGCCGCTAATGTTACACAATTTCTCTCTTCCCCTAGTAGGTATGGGAGTTTTTGGTCGTCATTCAAATTTCTGAATTCCGGGCATATTTTTGTGAATTTTGGGTAGAAATTCTCCCTTATGCCCTGATATTTTCTACAAGCTGTGAGGAAGTGCATCTCTGTCTCCACCACTCCCTGACTGCAGTGAGAGCATATCCTGTCCTCTCTTGGTAGCCGGGTCTGCCTGTGTCTACCTTTTTCGATCGCCAGGCTATGTTCACTAAGTCTGTACATTGTCAAGGTTTTTCTCAGTTTGCTATCCTTTACCATGGTCAGGTAATCAGCCATGTTGTATTGTTGTTCACCCCCCGTCTCTCTCTCACCCCGTCGCTCTCTCAATTCAATTCAAATCGCTTTATTGGCATGACAAGTTACATCTTATGTTGCCAAAGCATCGAAAAACATTCATGTTTGTTCACAAAAATACAGATCTATCCATACAGTGTATAAACAGATATATCCCTGAGTGTATAAATATACTTTCATATAATTTATATATACTCTTTTCTTATATTTAGCGGTTGTCCCTCTGTTTATGGCAAGCTGTAACATAGTGTGCCGCTAGTGTTATACAATTTCTCTCTTCCCCTAGTAGGTATGGGAGTTTTTGGTCGTCATTCAAATTTCTGAAATCCGGGCATATTTTTGTGAATTTTGGGTAGAAATTCTCCCTTATGCCCTGATATTTTCTACAAGCTGTGAGGAAGTGCATCTCTGTCTCCACCACTCCCTGACTGCAGTGAGAGCATATCCTGTCCTCTCTTGGTAGCCGGGTCTGTCTGTGTCTACCTTTTTCGATCGCCAGGTTATGTTCACTAAGTCTGTACATTGTCAAAGTTTTTCTCAGTTTGCTATCCTTCACCATGGTCAGGTAATCAGCCATGTTGTATTGTTTGTTTAGGGCCAAGTAGCAATTGAGTTTGCTTTGGGTTTTTGTTGTTTCTGCCCAATATGACAGATATTTTTCCTTTTGCTTAGCGACGATTGTGTTGGGTCGAATTCTTTGTGTTACGCTGTCACTGTCCTGGGGCTGGTTATTGTTAGTAGTGTTAGTAGTTACTTCACTGAGTCCCAGGACTAGTTGACTGAGGGTATTCTTCTTTATGGTCCTCTCTTGGCATTTCAGGGCTTCGTAATGATAGCATTGGGGGTTGCTCATTTCTAGGTGTTTCCAAAATTTGGTGGCTCTTTTTTGGATAGTGATTATTAATGGATATTGGCCTAGTTCTGCCCTGCATGCATTGTTTACGGTTTTCCTTTGAGTCCGGAGGATACTTTTACAGAATTCTGCATGTAGGATCTCAATTGGGTGTTTGTCCCATTTTGCAAATTCTTGTTGCGTTAGCGGTCCCCACACCTCACTGCCATAGAGTGCAATTGGTTCAATTACTGATTTGAAAATTTTGAGCCAAATGCTAATTGGGATTTCTATTTGGATTGATTTTTTAATGGCATAGAAAGCCCTTCTTGCTTTCTCTTTCAGTTCATTCACAGCCAGTTTGAAATTTCCCGTAGAACTGATTTTTAAGCCCAAGTATGTGTAGTTAGTGGTTTGTTCAATTTTGGTTGTTCCTAGTGTGAAATTTATTTTGGGTCCCTGATGTCTGGATCTTTGCTGGAACACAAGGACTTTGGTTTTTTGGGGATTTATTGTCAGGGCCCAAGTCTGGCAGTACGACTCCAGCAGATCCAGGTTCTGCTGTAGACCCTCCTTAGTTGGTGACAGCAGAACCAGGCCGTCTCTCTCTCTCTCACCCCCCGTCTCTCTCACCCCCCCGTCTCTCTCTCTCACCCCCCCGTCTCTCTCTCTCTCACCCCCCCGTCTCTCTCACCCCGTCTCTCTCTCTCACTCCCGTCTCTCTCTCACTCCCGTCTCTCTCACCCCCCGTCTCTCTCTCTCTCACCCCCGTCTCTCTCAAATTCAAATTCAAATGCTTTATTGGCATGAAAGTTTACAGAGAACCATATTGCCAAAGCTTACATAGCAAAAAGGTACATTTTCAACATTTTGTAGGTGTCAATCGATTTGACATTTGTTGGGTACATACAATATTACTTTTAAACAATATTAATTTTAAACAGTCTTTGTACTTCATTTGGTACATTCAATATTAATTTTAAACAGTCTTAATTTTAAACAGTCCTCAGGTTGTGACATGTTGTTACATATTTGGCCCCAAGGTATGGTCTGTCTCCTTCTCCCAGGACTAATCTCAATTTTGACAGGTCATCCAATTCCTTGAAATCTGGGGTTGTTTGGCTTAGCTTGTTGAATAATATGTTTCTTGATGTGTTGAATTTTTCGCATTTTAGGAGGAAATGCATTTCTGTTTCAACCTCGCCGGCCAGACATTGATCGCATATTCTATTCTCTCTAGGCTGCCAGGATTTCTTGTATCTGCCTTTTTCAATTTCCAGTTGGTGGTCGCTTAGTCTGTACCTGGTGAGGGTCTGTCTCTGTTTTGTGTCTCTGATGGTCGTGAGGTAGTCTGCCAGTTTATATTCTCTTTTTAGGGCCCGGTAACATTCTAATCTGCTTTGGCTTTCGGTTATTTTGTTCCAATGTTCCAGGTAGGTTTCTTTGCATTGTTTAATGATTTGGTTCACTCGGATTGGTGTTTGGACGGCTGTGTTGGTCTGGGGTTGGTCAGGGTCCGGCTGAGTACTTAGTTTCAGTAGCAGCTGACTCAGGGGACTCTTTTCTGGGTTTAGCTCTTGGGTCTGAAAGGCTTTGAAATGAAGGGTGTCTGGGGAGCTAGATTTGAGGTGATTTAGGAAGTTTAGTGCTCGTTTTTGGATGTTTATTATCAGTGGGTATCTGCCTAGTTCGGCTCTGCATGCATTTGTTGGCGTTTTTCTTTGGATGCGAAGGATGCTTCGGCAGAATTCTGCATGTAGGGCTTCTATTGTGTGTTTTTCCCATTTGGTGTAGCTTTGGTGATTTAGCGGGCCCCATACTTCACTACCGTACAGTGCAATGGGCAGGATTATGCTGTCAAATATTTTGAGCCAGATTTTGATTGGGATTTGGATGTTGTAGAATTTTCTTTTTATTGCATATAGGGCTCTTCGAGCTTTTTCTTTTAGTGCATTCACTGCTATGTTGAAGCTCCCTGATGCTGTAATAGTTAGACCAAGGTAGGTGTAGCTCATAGTGTGTCCTATAGTGGTATCACTGAGGGTAAACTGGTATTTGTTTTCCTGACATCTGGGCCTTTTTTGAAAAATCATGATGTTGGTTTTTTTTAGATTTACTGTTAGAGCCCAATTTTGGCAGTATTTGTCGAGTAGGTCTAGTTGTTGCTGTAATCCCTGTTCTGTGGGAGACAGCAGGACCAGGTCGTCCGCATAGAACAGGGATTTCACTTCTCCATCCAGGAGACGGAGACCTGGTGACTCGCTTTGCTCCAGCATGTCTGCTAATTCATTTATGTATATGTTGAACAGGGTCGGGCTCAAATTGCAGCCCTGCCGGACGCCTCTTCTCTGGGTGAAGAAATCGGTGCGTTTGTCTCCAATTTTGACCCCGCATTTGTTTTTCAGATACATTGATTTAATAAGGTCATAGACTTTGCCCCCTATTCCACACTGAAGAAGTTTATAATAGAGCCCTTCGTGCCATATAGAGTCAAAGGCTTTCTTGAAGTCGATGAAACAGGCGAATATTTTCCCATTTTTTGTTTGGTGTATATGTTTTTCAATGAGGGTGTGAAGGGTATAGATATGGTCGGCGGTGCGGTGTTTTGGAAGAAAGCCTATTTGGTTTTTTCTGAGGATATTATGTTTGTTAAGAAAATCAAGTAATCTACTATTTAGAATACTGCAGAATAACTTCCCTAGACAACTGTTGACACAGATGCCGCGGTAGTTATTTGGGTCTGATTTGTTTCCACTTTTATATATGGGGGAGATTAGTCCTTGGCACCAGATATCGGGAAAACAGCCTGAACGTAATATGATGTTGAATAATTTGAGTACCGCACCCTGCATCTCCATATTGCTGAACTTGAGCATTTCTCTCTCTCTCTCTCTCTCTCACCCCCCGTCTCTCTCTCTCTCACCCCCGTCTCTCTCTCTCTCTCACCCCCCGTCTCTCTCTCTCTCACCCCCCGTCTCACTCTCTCTCACCCCCCGTCTCTCTCTCTCACCCCCCGTCTCTCTCTCTCACCCCCCGTCTCTCTCTCCCTCACCCCCGCCTGTCTCTCTCTCACCCCCGCCTGTCTCTCTCTCACCCCCGTCTCTCTCTCTCTCACCCCCGTCTCTCTCTCACCCCCCGTCTCTCTCTCTCTCTCACCCCCGTCTCTCTCTCACCCCCGTCTCTCTCTCCCTCACCCCCATCTCTCTCTCTCTCACCCCCCGTCTCTCTCACCCCCCATCTCTCTCTCTCACCCCGTCTCTCTCTCTCCCTCACCCCGTCTCGCTCTCTCTCACCCCCCCGTCTCTCTCTCTCTCACCCCCGTCTCTCTCTCTCACCCCATCTCTTTCTCTCCCTCACCCCCATCTCTCTCTCTCGCACCCCCGTCTCTCTCTCACCCCGTCTCTCTCTCACCGTCTCTCTCACCTCGTCTCTCTCTCTCTCAACCCCCCTCTCTCTCTCACCCCCGTCTCTCTCTCTCACCCCCCCTCTCTCTCTCTCTCTCACCCCGTCTCTCTCCCTCACCCGTCTCTCTCTCTCACCCCGTCTCTCTCACCCACGTCTCTCTCTCACCCCCCGTCTCTCTCTCTCTCACCCCGTCTCTCTCTCTCTCACCCCGTCTCTCTCTCTTACCCCCGTCTCTCTCTCTCTCTCACCCCCCCCGTCTCTCTCACCCCGTCTCTCTCAACCCCCCCTCTCTCTCTCTCACCCCGTCTCTCTCTCTCACACCCCCTCTCTCTCTCTCACCCCGTCTCTCTCTCTCTCACCCCCGTCTCTCTCTCTCTCACCCCCGTCTCTCTCTCTCACCCCGTCTCTCTCTCTCTCACCCCCCCCTCTCTCTCTCACCCCCGTCCCCCCTCTCTCTCTCACCCCCGTCTCTCTCACCTCGTCTCTCTCTCTCACCCCGTCTCTCTCTCTCTCACCCTGTCTCTCTCACCCCCCGTCTCTCTCTCTCTCACCCCCGTCTCTCTCTCTCTCACCCCATCTCTCTCTCTCACCCCGTCTCTCTCTCAACCCGTGTCTCTCTCTCACCCCCCTCTCTCTCTCACCCCGTCTCTCTCTCACCTCGTCTCTCTCTCTCTCACCCCGTCTCTCTCTCTCACCCCGTCTCTCTCTCACCCCATCTCTCTCACACCCCGTCTCTCTCTCACCCCCCGTCTCTCTCTCACCCCGTCTCTCTCACCCCGTCTCTCTCTCTCTCAACCCGTCTCTCTCTCTCTCACCTCGTCTCTCTCTCTCACCCCGTCTCTCTCTCACCTCATCTCTCTCACCCCGTCTCTCTCTCACCCCCCGTCTCTCTCTCACCCCGTCTCTCTCACCCCGTCTCTCTCTCTCTCAACCCGTCTCTCTCTCTCTCACCTCGTCTCTCTCTCTCACCCCGTCTCTCTCTCACCTCATCTCTCTCACCCCGTCTCTCTCACCCCGTCTCTCTCACACCCCGTCTCTCTCACACCCCGTCTCTCTCTCTCTCACCCGTCTCTCTCTCTCACCCCGTCTCTCTCACACCCCGTCTCTCTCTCTCTCCCGTCTCTCTCTCTCACCCCCGTCTCTCTCTCTCTCTCACCCCCCGTCTCTCTCTCTCTCACCCTCACCCCTGTCTCTCTCAATTCAATTCAAATCGCTTTATTGGCATGATGACAAGGTACATCTTATGTTGCCAAAGCATCGAAAAAACATTTATGGTTGAACACATAAACGCAGATCTATCCATACAGTGTATAAACAGATATATCCCTGAGTGTATAAATATACATTCATATAATTTGTGTATATACTCTATTCTTAGATTTAATGGTTGTCCCTCTGTTTATGGCAAGCTGTAACGTAGTGTGCCGCTAAGGTTACACAATTTCTCTGTTCCCCTAATAGGTATGGGAGTTTTTGGTCGTCATTCAAATTTTTGAATTCAGGGCATATTTTTGTGAATTTTGGGTAGAAATTCCCCCTTATGCCCTGATATTTTCCACAAGCTGTGAGGAAGTGCATCTCTGTCTCCACCACTCCCTGACTGCAGTGAGAGCATATCCTGTCCTCTCTTGGTAGCCGGGTCTGTCTGTGTCTGCCTTTTTCGATAGCCAGGCTATGCTCACTAAGTCTGTACATAGTCAAGGTTTTTCTCAATTTGCTATCTTTTACCGTGGTCAGGTATTCAGCCATGTTGTATTGTCTGTTTAGGGCCAAGTAGCAATTGAGTTTGTTTTGGGTTTTTGTTGTTTCTGCCCAATATGACAGATATTTTTCCTTTTGCTTAGTGACAATTGTGTTGGGTCGAATTCTCTGTGCTACGATGTCACTGTCCTGGGGCTGGTTATTGTTAGTAGTTACTTCACTGAGTCCCAGGACTAGTTGACTGAGGGTATTCTTCTTTATGATCCTCTCTTGGCATTTCAGGGCTTCGTATTGATAGCAGTGGGGGTTGCTCATTTTTAGGTGTTTCCAAAATTTGGTGGCTCTTTTTTGGATAGTAATTAATAGTGGATATTGGCCTAGTTCTGCCCTGCATGCATTGTTTGCGGTTTTCCTCTCACCCCCCGTCTCTCTCCCCCCCCGTCTCTCTCTCTCACCCCCCGTCCCTCTCTCTCTGTCTCTCACCCCCCCGTCTCTCTCTCCCCCATCTCTCTCTCTCCCCCCGTCTCTCACCCCCCCCCGTCTCTCTCACCCCCCGTCTCTCTCTCACACCCCGTCTCTCTCTCTCTCACACCCCGTCTCTCTCTCTCACACCCCGTCTCTCTCTCTCTCACACCGTCTTTCTCTCTCTCATCCCGTCTCTCTCTCACCCCGTCTCGCTCTCACCCCGTCTCTCTCTCACCCCGTCTCGCTCTCACCCCGTCTCTCTCTCTCACCCCCCGTCTCTCTCTCACACCCCCGTCTCTCTCTCTCTCCCCCGTCTCTCTCTCTCTCACCCCCCGTCTCTCTCTCACCCCCCGTCTCTCTCTCTCACCCCCCGTCTCTCTCTCTCTCACCACCCGTCTCTCTCTCTCTCAGCCCCCGTCTCTCTCTCACCCCGTGTGTCTCTCTCTCACCCCCCGTCTCTCTCTTTCACCCCCCGTCTCTCTCTCTCTCACCCCCCGTCTCTCTCTCTCTCACCCCCGTCTCTCTCTCTCTCACCCCCCCGTCTCTCTCACCCCGTCTCTCTCTCTCAACCCCCGTCTCTCTCTCTCACTCCCGTCTCTCTCTCACTCCCGTCTCTCTCACCCCCCGTCTCTCTCTCTCTCACCCCCGTCTCTCTCAAATTCAAATTCAAATGCTTTATTGGCATGAAAGTTTACAGAGAACCATATTGCCAAAGCTTACATAGCAAAAAGGTACATTTTCAACATTTTGTAGGTGTCAATCGATTTGACATTTGTTGGGTACATACAATATTACTTTTAAACAATATTAATTTTAAACAGTCTTTGTACTTCATTTGGTACATTCAATATTAATTTTAAACAGTCTTAATTTTAAACAGTCCTCAGGTTGTGACATGTTGTTACATATTTGGCCCCAAGGTATGGTCTGTCTCCTTCTCCCAGGACTAATCTCAATTTTGACAGGTCATCCAATTCCTTGAAATCTGGGGTTGTTTGGCTTAGCTTGTTGAATAATATGTTTCTTGATGTGTTGAATTTTTCGCATTTTAGGAGGAAATGCATTTCTGTTTCAACCTCGCCGGCCAGACATTGATCGCATATTCTATTCTCTCTAGGCTGCCAGGATTTCTTGTATCTGCCTTTTTCAATTTCCAGTTGGTGGTCGCTTAGTCTGTACCTGGTGAGGGTCTGTCTCTGTTTTGTGTCTCTGATGGTCGTGAGGTAGTCTGCCAGTTTATATTCTCTTTTTAGGGCCCGGTAACATTCTAATCTGCTTTGGCTTTCGGTTATTTTGTTCCAATGTTCCAGGTAGGTTTCTTTGCATTGTTTAATGATTTGGTTCACTCGGATTGGTGTTTGGACGGCTGTGTTGGTCTGGGGTTGGTCAGGGTCCGGCTGAGTACTTAGTTTCAGTAGCAGCTGACTCAGGGGACTCTTTTCTGGGTTTAGCTCTTGGGTCTGAAAGGCTTTGAAATGAAGGGTGTCTGGGGAGCTAGATTTGAGGTGATTTAGGAAGTTTAGTGCTCGTTTTTGGATGTTTATCAGTGGGTATCTGCCTAGTTCGGCTCTGCATGCATTTGTTGGCGTTTTTCTTTGGATGCGAAGGATGCTTCGGCAGAATTCTGCATGTAGGGCTTCTATTGTGTGTTTTTCCCATTTGGTGTAGCTTTGGTGATTTAGCGGGCCCCATACTTCACTACCGTACAGTGCAATGGGCAGGATTATGCTGTCAAATATTTTGAGCCAGATTTTGATTGGGATTTGGATGTTGTAGAATTTTCTTTTTATTGCATATAGGGCTCTTCGAGCTTTTTCTTTTAGTGCATTCACTGCTATGTTGAAGCTCCCTGATGCTGTAATAGTTAGACCAAGGTAGGTGTAGCTCATAGTGTGTCCTATAGTGGTATCACTGAGGGTAAACTGGTATTTGTTTTCCTGACATCTGGGCCTTTTTTGAAAAATCATGATGTTGGTTTTTTTTAGATTTACTGTTAGAGCCCAATTTTGGCAGTATTTGTCGAGTAGGTCTAGTTGTTGCTGTAATCCCTGTTCTGTGGGAGACAGCAGGACCAGGTCGTCCGCATAGAACAGGGATTTCACTTCTCCATCCAGGAGACGGAGACCTGGTGACTCGCTTTGCTCCAGCATGTCTGCTAATTCATTTATGTATATGTTGAACAGGGTCGGGCTCAAATTGCAGCCCTGCCGGACGCCTCTTCTCTGGGTGAAGAAATCGGTGCGTTTGTCTCCAATTTTGACCCCGCATTTGTTTTTCAGATACATTGATTTAATAAGGTCATAGACTTTGCCCCCTATTCCACACTGAAGAAGTTTATAATAGAGCCCTTCGTGCCATATAGAGTCAAAGGCTTTCTTGAAGTCGATGAAACAGGCGAATATTTTCCCATTTTTTGTTTGGTGTATATGTTTTTCAATGAGGGTGTGAAGGGTATAGATATGGTCGGCGGTGCGGTGTTTTGGAAGAAAGCCTATTTGGTTTTTTCTGAGGATATTATGTTTGTTAAGAAAATCAAGTAATCTACTATTTAGAATACTGCAGAATAACTTCCCTAGACAACTGTTGACACAGATGCCGCGGTAGTTATTTGGGTCTGATTTGTTTCCACTTTTATATATGGGGGAGATTAGTCCTTGGCACCAGATATCGGGAAAACAGCCTGAACGTAATATGATGTTGAATAATTTGAGTACCGCACCCTGCATCTCCATATTGCTGAACTTGAGCATTTCTCTCTCTCTCTCTCTCTCTCACCCCCCGTCTCTCTCTCTCTCACCCCCGTCTCTCTCTCTCTCTCACCCCCCGTCTCTCTCTCTCTCACCCCCCGTCTCACTCTCTCTCACCCCCCGTCTCTCTCTCTCACCCCCCGTCTCTCTCTCTCACCCCCCGTCTCTCTCTCCCTCACCCCCGCCTGTCTCTCTCTCACCCCCGTCTCTCTCTCTCTCACCCCCGTCTCTCTCTCACCCCCCGTCTCTCTCTCTCTCTCACCCCCGTCTCTCTCTCACCCCCCGTCTCTCTCTCCCTCACCCCCATCTCTCTCTCTCTCACCCCCCGTCTCTCTCACCCCCCATCTCTCTCTCTCACCCCCGTCTCTCTCTCTCCCTCACCCCGTCTCGCTCCCTCTCACCCCCCCGTCTCTCTCTCTCTCACCCCCGTCTCTCTCTCTCACCCCATCTCTTTCTCTCCCTCACCCCCATCTCTCTCTCTCGCACCCCCGTCTCTCTCTCACCCCGTCTCTCTCTCACCGTCTCTCTCACCTCGTCTCTCTCTCTCTCAACCCCCCTCTCTCTCTCACCCCCGTCTCTCTCTCTCACCCCCCTCTCTCTCTCTCTCTCACCCCGTCTCTCTCTCTCACCCGTCTCTCTCTCTCACCCCGTCTCTCTCACCCACGTCTCTCTCTCACCCCCCGTCTCTCTCTCTCTCACCCCGTCTCTCTCTCTCTCACCCCGTCTCTCTCTCTTACCCCCGTCTCTCTCTCTCTCTCACCCCCCGTCTCTCTCTCTCTCTCTCACCCCCCCCGTCTCTCTCACCCCGTCTCTCTCAACCCCCCCTCTCTCTCTCTCACCCCGTCTCTCTCTCTCACACCCCCTCTCTCTCTCTCACCCCGTCTCTCTCTCTCTCACCCCCGTCTCTCTCTCTCTCACCCCCGTCTCTCTCTCTCACCCCGTCTCTCTCTCTCTCACCCCCCCCTCTCTCTCTCACCCCCGTCCCCCCTCTCTCTCTCACCCCCGTCTCTCTCACCTCGTCTCTCTCTCTCACCCCGTCTCTCTCTCTCTCACCCTGTCTCTCTCACCCCCCATCTCTCTCTCTCACCCCCGTCTCTCTCTCTCCCTCACCCCGTCTCGCTCTCTCTCACCCCCCCCGTCTCTCTCTCTCTCACCCCCGTCTCTCTCTCTCACCCCCCCGTCTCTCTCTCTCACCCCATCTCTTTCTCTCCCTCACCCCCATCTCTCTCTCTCGCACCCCCGTCTCTCTCTCACCCCGTCTCTCTCTCACCGTCTCTCTCACCTCGTCTCTCTCTCTCTCACCCTCCCTCTCTCTCTCACCCCCGTCTCTCTCTCTCACCCCGTCTCTCTCTCTCACCCGTCTCTCTCTCTCACCCCGTCTCTCTCACCCACGTCTCTCTCTCACCCCCCGTCTCTCTCTCTCTCACCCCGTCTCTCTCTCTCTCACCCCGTCTCTCTCTCTCTCACCCCGTCTCTCTCTCTTACCCCCGTCTCTCTCACCCCCCCCGTCTCTCTCTCTCTCTCTCACCCCCCCCGTCTCTCTCTCACCCCCCCGTCTCTCTCACCCCGTCTCTCTCAACCCCCCCTCTCTCTCACCCCGTCTCTCTCTCTCACACCCCCTCTCTCTCTCTCACCCCGTCTCTCTCTCTCTCACCCCCGTCTCTCTCTCTCACCCCCGTCTCTCTCTCTCACCCCGTCTCTCTCTCTCTCACCCCCCCTCTCTCTCTCACCCCCGTCCCCCCTCTCTCTCTCACCCCCGTCTCTCTCACCTCGTCTCTCTCTCTCACCCCGTCTCTCTCTCTCTCACCCTGTCTCTCTCTCTCACCCCGTCTCTCTCACCCCCCGTCTCTCTCTCTCTCACCCCCGTCTCTCTCTCTCACCCCATCTCTCTCTCTCACCCCGTCTCTCTCTCAACCCGTGTCTCTCTCTCACCCCCCTCTCTCTCTCACCCCGTCTCTCTCTCACCTCGTCTCTCTCTCTCTCACCCCGTCTCTCTCTCTCTCACCCCGTCTCTCTCTCACCCCATCTCTCACACCCCGTCTCTCTCTCACCCCCCGTCTCTCTCTCACCGTCTCTCTCTCTCAAACCGTCTCTCTCTCTCTCACCTCGTCTCTCTCTCTCACCCCGTCTCTCTCTCACCTCATCTCTCTCACCCCGTCTCTCTCTCACCCCCCGTCTCTCTCTCACCCCGTCTCTCTCTCTCTCAACCCGTCTCTCTCTCTCTCACCTCGTCTCTCTCTCTCACCCCGTCTCTCTCTCACCTCGTCTCTCTCACCCCGTCTCTCTCACCCCGTCTCTCTCTCACCCCGTCTCTCTCACACCCCGTCTCTCTCTCTCTCTCACCCGTCTCTCTCTCTCACCCCGTCTCTCTCACACCCCGTCTCTCTCTCTCTCCCGTCTCTCTCTCTCACCCCCGTCTCTCTCTCTCTCTCACCCCCCGTCTCTCTCTCTCTCACCCTCACCCCTGTCTCTCTCAATTCAATTCAAATCGCTTTATTGGCATGATGACAAGGTACATCTTATGTTGCCAAAGCATCGAAAAAACATTTATGGTTGAACACATAAACGCAGATCTATCCATACAGTGTATAAACAGATATATCCCTGAGTGTATAAATATACATTCATATAATTTGTGTATATACTCTATTCTTAGATTTAATGGTTGTCCCTCTGTTTATGGCAAGCTGTAACGTAGTGTGCCGCTAAGGTTACACAATTTCTCTGTTCCCCTAATAGGTATGGGAGTTTTTGGTCGTCATTCAAATTTTTGAATTCAGGGCATATTTTTGTGAATTTTGGGTAGAAATTCCCCCTTATGCCCTGATATTTTCCACAAGCTGTGAGGAAGTGCATCTCTGTCTCCACCACTCCCTGACTGCAGTGAGAGCATATCCTGTCCTCTCTTGGTAGCCGGGTCTGTCTGTGTCTGCCTTTTTCGATAGCCAGGCTATGCTCACTAAGTCTGTACATAGTCAAGGTTTTTCTCAATTTGCTATCTTTTACCGTGGTCAGGTATTCAGCCATGTTGTATTGTCTGTTTAGGGCCAAGTAGCAATTGAGTTTGTTTTGGGTTTTTGTTGTTTCTGCCCAATATGACAGATATTTTTCCTTTTGCTTAGTGACAATTGTGTTGGGTCGAATTCTCTGTGCTACGATGTCACTGTCCTGGGGCTGGTTATTGTTAGTAGTTACTTCACTGAGTCCCAGGACTAGTTGACTGAGGGTATTCTTCTTTATGATCCTCTCTTGGCATTTCAGGGCTTCGTAATGATAGCAGTGGGGGTTGCTCATTTTTAGGTGTTTCCAAAATTTGGTGGCTCTTTTTTGGATAGTAATTAATAGTGGATATTGGCCTAGTTCTGCCCTGCATGCATTGTTTGCGGTTTTCCTCTCACCCCCCGTCTCTCTCCCCCCCCCGTCTCTCTCTCTCACCCCCCGTCCCTCTCTCTCTGTCTCTCACCCCCCCGTCTCTCTCTCCCCCATCTCTCTCTCTCCCCCCGTCTCTCACCCCCCCCGTCTCTCTCACCCCCCGTCTCTCTCTCACACCCCGTCTCTCTCTCTCACACCCCGTCTCTCTCTCTCTCACACCCCGTCTCTCTCTCTCTCACACCGTCTTTCTCTCTCTCATCCCGTCTCTCTCTCACCCCGTCTCGCTCTCACCCCGTCTCTCTCTCACCCCGTCTCGCTCTCACCCCGTCTCTCTCTCTCACCCCCCGTCTCTCTCTCACACCCCCGTCTCTCTCTCTCTCCCCCGTCTCTCTCTCTCTCACCCCCCGTCTCTCTCTCACCCCCCGTCTCTCTCTCTCACCCCCCGTCTCTCTCTCTCTCTCACCACCCGTCTCTCTCTCTCAGCCCCCGTCTCTCTCTCTCACCGTGTCTCTCTCTCACCCCGTGTGTCTCTCTCTCACCCCCCGTCTCTCTCTTTCACCCCCCGTCTCTCTCTCTCACCCCCCGTCTCTCTCTCTCACCCCCGTCTCTCTCTCTCTCTCTCACCCCCGTCTCTCTCTCTCTCTCTCTCACCCCGTCTTTCTCTCTCTCTCACCCCCGTCTTTCTCTCTCTCTCACCCCGTCTTTCTCTCTCACCCCGTCTTTCTCTCTCTCACCACCCCGTCTTTCTCTCTCTCTCACCCCCCCCTTTCTCTCTCTCTCCACCCCCCTCTTTCTCTCTCTCTCTCTCCACCCCCCCGTCTCTCTCTCTCCACCCCCCGTCTCTCTCTCTCTCCACCCCCGTCTCTCTCTCACCCCGTCTTTCTCTCTCTCTCTCCGCCCCCGTCTCTCCCACTCCCCCCGTCTCTCCCCCCCTCCGTCTCGTCTCTCTTCCCCCCCCCCAGTCTCTCTCTCTCTCCTCCCCAGTCTCTCTCTCTCCTCCCCAGTCTCTCTCTCTCTCCTCCCTAGTCTCTCTCCTCCCCCGTCTCTCTCTCTCACCCCCATCTCTCTCTCACCCCCCCCGTCTCTCTCTCTCTCTCTCACCCCCCGTCTCTCTCTCTCTCACCCCCCCTCTCTCTCTCTCACCCCCGTCTCTCTCTCTCTCACCTCGTCTCTCTCTCTCACCTCGTCT
>NC_140988.1:229789734-229829320 GCF_052327205.1 Somniosus microcephalus
CCTACATCATTTCAGTGCACTTTTGGGTACTGATGCAGCATTTGGAACAGCTTTGACTGAGGTACAAAGAAACTATTTTTTAAAAGTTGTATATGTGTAATATAATTAAAATTGTAAACAAAAAATTCCATTAATTTATAATATTGTAATAAGTAGAAAGGTTCAAAGAATCCATGTAGGATAGTGCATTTTCCTAGTTTCATATTTAAAAGTAGTTACCTTGCTATGGAAACAGTGACAACAATAAGGATGATAAATCACAGAAACGTCACCACCGTGCAAAAAAAAAACAAATACCTTTCAGTGAATTGGTCTGCTCTCAGTCTTCAGTTAGCCAACTGCTCAAGCTTTACTCTGAGTTTAGGAAATCATTAAAATCTCAAACTGCCTTATTGCGTTATAATTCACCGAGTTCACCATTATCTCTCAAATGAAATGTAAAACAACAGATTATTTCATTCACAGTACCCTTCCCAGAATTAAAAAAAAACCCACGTCATAACATCACTGCAGTCCTTAAAAGGAAACTTTAACACCGTGGTCACATTTAAGAGCAAGTCAGTGATGCTACGTTTATCATGTCAGATGACACTTATAAATTAGAGTTTAATGTCCATTTAATTAAAAACAAACCAAGTGACTGCTCAGTGTAAAGCCATTTTTCCCCTCTACATGGTAACATTTATCTTACAAGACAACATTGTTGTTAGGTACTGCATATTCATATACAAAACTGGAAACTTGTCACTATTTGCAGGTTAAAAGTAGGAACGGTCTTAAATATGAGTAATTGGTGACTGCTACCACAGTACACGCTTAGAGCACAGACACCTACTCTTGCTCCCATTCCATTGCCCTGTCTATCCTATACTCTCCAACTCACAGCCTCGCACTCTTTATCTATACACATTGTCGGCAGTGCACGCAAGAGTCAGCACGCATAAAAATCATGTTTCCCACTCTGTGGAGTTGTGGTAACTGATTGATCGGGGGGGGGGGGAGGGGGGGGGGGAGGGGGGGGGGAAAAGAAGAGGTGCTTATATATGGGGCATATTATTTTTTCAAAGTTTTGTGTTGGAAAGTAAGGGAGTTATCATAGGTTGATTGTCTTATATATACATATATACATTATATGTCTCGTGTTTTAAATTTGTAGAATTAGTACATCTCTGAATTGTCTTGAACATTGAGAATCTGAGAACCTAGATATGTTTCCTTCGATTTACTTTCTACTCCAGTAATAAACCACTTTATACTCCAGTTAGAAACCAAATCCCTCAAACTTTTGCTTTTTACATTTGGAGCCAATACAACTGTGATAAATACAACCAGTATTGAGCCAAACAGTCAATACTGCTAAATGTAGGGTTTTGTTCCTCTTTATCCTGTTCCATGAATTAGAAAGACTACTGCACAATAAAACTGACTGTACTTGGGCAGTGTAACTTGATCTAAAAAGGGGTCTACATCAGAACTAGTAATTTATTTAAAAAGCAACTTCCGTTTATATCCTCAATTTAACAGGTCAAACTTCACCTTCCAAAATGTGACTGAAACTGCAGGTTTGTAAGAAACACTAGTCTAGTGCAAGAGCAGTAAACTTCCACAACTGGAATCAGGGGAGAAGTTGATTCATCTTCATCCATAAAGTTCTGAAGTACTGAAGAGAAATCAGGAATGCTGATCATGCTCCAACCAAAACTTAAAACAACTACCGTAGTGGCAAGTGCCACGACTCCAACTTAGCAAAAGCAGACAGGAAAGGATGCGATACATTCTTTATAGTATAAACAGACATGCAACGCAGCTCCAACAATGAACAAACTTGGTTCCCAGTGGAGGAAGCTGTTTGAGCCATTCAAATCAAATCCAAGTTAAGCAGGCTGTACAAAACCACTAGGAACCATTTTTAGTCAGAATGGGTCCAAAATAATTTGTTGTTACATTATACTATCAACACCACATGACAAGCTTCTACAATTAGACCATTAAACAAAATTGGAGCATTTGTTGCCAGATGTTGACTGCACTAGAAATCTACTGACCTGAACGTAGAATTATCACCATATCTTGCATAGCCACACCAGTGGGTGAATATCCCAATGGCGGGCAGAGTAATTAAAATAATTCCCGTTCAAAAAAAAAGCTGTCTTTAAAGTACAACCAATAAGCAAATAAAAATATAGATTGATTTTAATGATGGACACTGAAGCTAACCAAACAAAAGCAAAGGCTCGGCAGACAGCAGTGCATTGAGAGCTTGTCTGCCAATCAGAGTTGGGAAGGAGGAGCACCGCTCCCGAGTGAGAAGGCTTTTTAAAAACACTTCCCCAGGTTACAGCGCGCAAAGCAGTGTGGGGATTGCAGTTTCCTTGTGACGGGTTGTCACGCGTAACGAAAGAACGTGTCGTCACATAACTACAATTCCCAGAATACGTCACGAACGTTGCGCCTGCGCGCTGACGTACATCTATCTCATCCTCTTCCCCTCCCGGACAGCCTTAAATAAATGCAACTCAAGTCGGCTTCGCAGCAGAGTTAGTTAGTCAGGTCCCCCCCACCCCTGGGGGAGGGGAAGGGAATGCTCATTTCCCTGCTTCACCACCGCCACGACTCCGTCGAAATTTATCGCTGCGCACTTATCACGTTACCGTTCCTCACCTTCAACCGAGAACCGATCAACAAGACGAAAAAGCAAGCTGCCCAGCACTTTTCAAAGGGGAACATAGCAGAGAAATTGCGTCATACCTTTGCTGCGAGACACGAAAATCTAGATTAAATAAAAATGGGGGAAAAGAGAATACACAAGACCAGATGTAAACAAAAACAAATGAGCTTACGTGCCCGGCCACTAGTGCTGACATTGGGATGGCGAGTTATAGATGTATGTGTGTATGCGTGTGCGATCAGGGCAGCAGGGGGCGGCCGGAGCCGCCGAGTCTATACTTACTGACTGCATCCGCGTGCATTTTCAATGCAGTAATGGTTCAGAACGCCGCTGGACAACCGCTCCGCTCGTGCCGGTACAGCTAGCCAGTAACAACGGAAGTCCCGCCCCCGCGCCGCGGTAATTGGCTGTCCTTGCCGTCCGCTTTACGTAATTTTCAGTGCAGCGTTCGATTCGCTGGTGGAATGTCAATCAAAGGGCAGTCAGTGGATCCGCGAGCGCCGGCTGTGTGACTCCTCCTTCAGCTTCAGCACTGGCGCAGAGGGTTTCACCAGGTTATTTATTATCGTTCGTTGCGATGTACTCTCAATCTAAATGGAAGCACATACTCCTTGTATGAAGGAATATTGGCAGTGTCTTCGAGTTACTTTTTTCCGGGACTAACTTTTAGTTATTTTTCTAATTAAGCCACACCCTCGTCGTTGCAGTAAATAATAGGAATGAGCTCCTAACCTAGCAACAGAAACCTCCGGACCAATCAGATTGTCCGTGAGGGGCTTGCCGCAGTGGCTGTTGGGGGAGGGGAGGGGAAAGGTGAAGGAGGTATCTGGATTGTGCCGTTGAGGTCATGGCTATGGTTATGGTTAGACTTTTATAAATAAGTCTGGATTCAGATTTTCTCTGACTCAACAATGATTTGTTAAGTTTCACTCATTAGAAGTGGCACTCGCTCTGGTTCAGATTCTTGTCACTCTTCAATCAATCAAAATGTATATAATTCAATTTGTTCAAATCAATTTGCAAACTATCTCACACTGTCATGAGTGTACACCCTTGCACCCAGTATGCAACCATGTTATAATAAGTATATATGTAGCAGGTGGGAATTATATCAACTAAATAGAAAGCAAGACAAAGAGCTTATAGTTTCTGGCAGTCATACTTTAAATAAAAAGGTTATTGATCTAGGGGAAAAAACTGCAAGATGTTGGAAGCATTCCCTCATACAGTGCATGTGGAGGGTGATACAGTATATGTAAATATTCTTGTGTCTAATGAGCTGTACAAAAGTCTAAACTGAGATTATTCCAATCAGTATCAATTTAAAATTGTAATATGGGCTGCTTCTCCGTGCCCTGTAGAAAGCAACCCTCATTATTTTTGAAGATTATTACTACATGATGTTTCTTTTTATTCACTCACGGGATGTGGGCATTGCTGGCAAGGCCAGTATTTATCGCCCATCCCTAATTGCCCTTGAAAGGTGGTTGTGAGCCACTGCAGTTCGTGTGGTGAAGATATTCCCACGGTGCTGTTAGGTAGGGAGTTCCAGAATTTTGACCCAGTGACGATATAATTCCAAGTCAGGATGGTGTGTGAATTGGAGGTGGTGGTGTTCTCATGCACCTGCTGCCCTTTTCCTTTTAGGTGGTAGAGGTTGTGGGTTTAGGAGGTAATATCGAAGAAGCCTTGGCGAGTTGCTGCAGTGCATCTTGTAAATGGTAAACACTGCAGCCACGGTGCGCCGGTGGTGGAGGGAGTGAATGTTTAAGGTGGTGGATGGGGGTTCAAACAAGCGGGCTGCTTTCTGCTAGATGGTGTCGAGCTTCTTTGAGTGTTGTTGGAGCTGCACTCAAGCAGGCAAGTGGAAAGTATTCCATCACACTCTTGACTTGTGCCTTTGTAGATGGTGGAAAGGTTTTGGAGAATCAGAAGGTGAGTCACTCGCCACAGAATACCCAGCCTCTGACCTGCTCTTGTAGCCACAGTATTTATGTGGCTGGTCCATCTTTTGGTCAATGGTGACCCCAAGGATGTTGATGGTGGGGAATTCGGCAATGGTAATGCCGTTGAATGTCAAGGGAGGTGGCGTGATTGTTACTTGCCACTTATCAGACCAAGCCTGAATATTGTCCAGATCTTGCTGCATGAGGGCACGGACTGCTTCATTATCTGAGTAGTTGCAAATGGAACTGAGCATTATGCAATCATCAGCAAACATCCCCACTGCTGAGCTTATGATTGAGGGAAGGTCATTGATTAAGCAGCTGAAGATGGTTCAGCCTAGGATACTGCCCTGAGAACTCCTGCATCGATGTCCTAGGCTTGAGAGTATTGTCCTTCAACAACCACAACCATCTTCCTTTGTGCTAGGTATGACTCCAGCCAGTGGAGAGTTTTGCCCGATTCCCATTGACTTCAATTTTACTAGGGCTCTTTGATGCCACACTCGGTCAAATGCTGCCTCGATGTCGAGGGCAGTCACTCTCACTTCACCTCTGGAATTCAGCTCCCTTGTCCGTGTTTGGACCAAGGCTGTAATGACCCCAAACTGAGCATTGGTGAGCAGGTTATTGGTAAGTGCTGCTTGATAGCACTCTCGATGACCCCTGCCATCACTTTGCTGATGATTGAGAGTAGACTGATGGGGTGGTAATTGGCCAGATTGGATTTGTGCTTTTTGTGGACAGGACATACCATGGCAATTTTCCACTTTGTCGGGTAGATGCCAGTGTTGTAGCAGTGTTCCCGCACTATGGCTAGAGTTGTGCCTAGTTCTGGAGCACAAGCCTTCAGCACTACAGCCGAGATATTCTCGGGACCCGTAGCTTTTTCTGTATCCAGTACGCTCAGCCAATTCTCGATATCATGTGGAGTGAATGGAATTGGCTGAAGACTGGCTTCTGTGATGGTGTGGACCTACTCTGAATCGAGATGAATCATCCACTTGACACTTCTGGCTGAAGCTGGTTGCAAATGCTGCAGCCTTGTCTTTTGCACTTGCATGCTAGGCTCTGCCATCATTGAGGATGGTAATGTTCATGGAACCCTCTCATCCTGTTAGTTGTTTAATTGTCCACCACCATTAATTACTGGATGTGGCAGGACTGCAGAGCTTTGATCTGATCCGTTGATTGTGAGATCGCTTAGCTCTGTCTATAGTATGTTGCTTCCGCTCTTTAGCATGCATGTAGTCCTGCATTGCAGCTTCCCCAGGTTGGCAGCTCATTTTTAGGTATGCCTGGTGCTGCTCCTGGCATGCTCTTCTACACTCCTTATTGAAGCAGGGTTGGACACCTGGTTTGATTGTAATGGTAGAGTGAGGGATATGCTGGGCCATGATATTACACATTGTGGTGGAATACAATTTTGCTGATGTTTAGTACCAGACATTGCATTTTTTGATATATATAAATGACCTGGATATTGGAATACAGAGTAGAATTTCTAAATTTCCCAGTGACACCAAACTTGGGGATGTGGCAAACAGTGATGATGATACCAATCGACTGCAACAGGACATAGAAAGGCTAGCAGAATGGGCAGACAAGTGCCAGGTGGAATTTAATACAGAGAAGTGTGAGGTGATGCATTTTGGCAGATGAACAGGGAGAGGCAATATACACTTAATGGCACAGTTTTAAAGAGTGTGCAGGGACAGAGGGACCTGGGAGTTAATGTGCATAGGTTCCTGAAGGTGGCAGGACATATTGAGAGAGTGGTTAACAAAGCATATGGATCTTGGGCTTCACAAATGGAGGTATTGAGTACAAAAGTAGAGAAGTTATACAGAACCTTTATAAAGCGCTGGTTAGGCCACAACTGGAGTATTGCATTCAGTTCTGGCCACCACACTTTAGGAAGGATGTGAAGGCCCTTGAGAGGGTGCAGAGGAGATTTACCAGAATGGTTCTGGGGATGGGGGATCTTAGCTACAAGGACATGTTGGAGAAGCTGGATTTGTTTTCATTAGAGCAAAGGAGGTTGAGGGGTGATTTGATAGAGGTGTACAAGACTATGATGGGTTTGGATAGGCTAGACGGGGAAAGGCTGTTCCCACTAGTTGATGGTACAAGGATTAGGGGACACAGATTTAAGGTTTTGGGCAAGAGATACAGAGGGGATATGAGGAAAAACTTTTTTACACAGCAAGTGGTGATGACCTGGAATTGGCTGCCGACGGAAGTGGTGGAAGTGGAGACACTCAATGTTTTCAAGGGGAGACTGGATAGGCACTTGAGGGAAATAAACTTGCAGGGCTACGGGGATAGAGCGGGGGAATGCGACTGACTGGATTTCTCTACAGAGAGCCAGCACGGACTCGATGGGCCAAATGGCGGCCTCCTTTGCCGTTATGACTCCATTGCAAAAGCCTTCAATAGAGTGTGACATCCAACACTTTAAGCATTTCATCAAACTTATGTTTTTGGATATTTAGTTTCCTCCTAAATTGTTCTCTATGCTTTAGATAATCATTCCTTGACAGTCCAGTTTCTTTGTCTTCCAAGGTTTGCTCTTTTGCTGTCCCCATCCCTTCTTCATATCAATGATCTCGTCCATTTATCATACCACGTTATACTTTCTTGCTGATGAAGGATTTATACCCAAATTGTTAACATCTTTTCTATTTACTAATGCTCAACTTTTCAGCAATTTTTGATTTTTCTTTTTATCTCTATTTTTGATGCGAGTGGCACTCTATATTAATCAACAGGGCCTTTGCAAACCTGTAAGAAACAAGATTGTTATTGCCTCTGCTATTAGTATGAAGATCAAGATTTAGTGACTGAGCCACTGTAGTTTAAGAAGCTACCTGAAGGATGAATCAGTACTCCTCCATGTTGAACACCACTTGGAAGAAGCACTGAGAGTAGCAAGGGCACAGAATGTACTCTGGGTGGGGGACTTCAATGTCCATCACCAAGAGTGGCTCGGTAGCACCACTACTGACCTGAAGAACATAGCTGCAAGTTTGGGCCTGCGACAGGTGGTGAGAGAAGCAACAGGAGGGAAAAACCTACTTGACCTCGTCCTCACCAATCTACCTGTCGCAGATGCATCTGTCTGTGACAGCATTGGTAGCAGTGACCACTGCACAGTCGATGTGGAGACACTGAGGACACCCTCCATCGTGTTGTGTGGCACTACCACCGTGTTAAATGGGATAGATTCAGAACAGATCTAGCAGCTCAAAACTGGGCATCCATGAAGCGCTGTTGGCCATCAGCTGCAGCAGTATTGTATTCCACCACAATCTGTAACCTCATGGCCCAGCATATCCCTCACTGTGTACCATTACCATCAAGTCAGGGGACCAACCCTGGTTCAATAAGGAGTGTAAAAGAGCATGCCAGGAGCAGCACCAAACATACCTAAAAATGAGGTGCCAACCTGGGGAAGCTGCAACACAGGACTACATGCATGCTAAAAAGCGGAAGCAGCATGCTATAGACAGGGCTAAGCGATCCCACAATCAACGATTCAGATCAAAGCTCGGCAGTCCTGCCACATCCAGTCGTAAATGGTGGTGGACCATTAAGCAACTAAGGGAAGAGGAGGTTCCATGAATATCCCTATCTTCAATGATGGTGGAGCCCAGTACATAACTGCAAAAGACAAGGCAGAAGCATTTGCAACCATCTTCAGCCAGATGTGCCGCGTGGATGATCCATATCGGCCTCCTACTTAGGTCCCACCATCACAGAAGCCAGTCTTCAGCCAATTCGATTCACTCCACGTGATATCAAGAAACGGCTGAGCACACTGGATACAGCAAAAGCTATGGGCCCCAACAATATCCCGGCTATCGTGTTGAAGACTTGTGCTCCAGAACTAGCCGTGCCTCTAGCCAAGCTGTTCCAGTACAGCTACAACACTGGCATGTATCCTACAATGTGGAAAACTGCCCAGGTATGTCCTGTCCACAAAAAGCAGGACAAAGCCAACCCGGCCAATTACCGCCCTATCAGTCTACTCTCAATCATCAGCAAAGTGATGGATGGTGTCAACGACAGTGCTATTGAGCGGCACTTGCTCATCAAAAACCAGCTCACTGATGCCCAGTTTGGGTTCCGACAAGATCACTCGGCCCCCGACCTCATTACAGCCTTGCTCCCAACATGGACAAAGGAGCTGAATTCCAAAGGTGAGGTGAGAGTGACTGCCCTCGACATCAAGGCAACATTTGACCGAGTGTGGCATCAAGGAGCCCTAGTAAAACTGGTGTCAATGGGAATCGGGGGGAAAACACTCCACTGGCTGGAGTCATACCTAGCACAAAGGAAGATGGTTGTGGTGGTTGAAGGTCAATCATCACAGCCCCAGGACATCGCTGCAGGTGTTCCTCAGGGCAGTGTCCTAGGCTCAACCATCTTCAGCTGCTTCATCAATGACCTTCCCTCCAACATAAGGTCAGAAATGGGGATGTTCGCTGATGACTGCACAGTGTTCAGCGCCATTCACAACTTCTCAGATAATGAAGCAGTCCATGCCCGCATGCAACAAGACCTGGACCACATTCCGGCTTGGGCTGTTAAGTGGCATGTAACATTCACGCCACAGAAGTGCCAGGCAATGACTCTCCAACAAGCGAGAGTCTACCCACCTCCCCTTGACATTCAACGGCATTACCATCGCCGAATCCCCCACCATCAACATCCTGGGGGTCACCATTGACCAGAAACTTAACTGGACCAGCCACATAAATACTGTGGCAAAAAGAGCAGGTCAGAGGCTGGGTATTCTGTGGCGAGTGTCTCACCTCCTGACTCCCCAAAGCCTTTCCACCATCTACAAGGCACAAGTAAGGAGTGTGATGGAATACTCTCCACTTGCCTGGATGAGTGCAACTGCAACAACACTCAAGAAGCTCGACATCATGCAGGACAAAGTAGCCCGTTTGATTGGCACCCCATCCATCACCTTAAACATTCACTCCCTCCACCAAAGGCGTACTGTGGCTGCAGTGTGTACCATCTACAAGATGCACTGTAGCACCTCGCCAAGGCTTCTTCGGCAGCACCTCCCAAACCAGCGACCTCTTCCACCTAGAAGCACAAGGGCAGCAGGCGCATGGGAACACCACCACCTCCAAGTTCTCCTCCAAGTCACACCATCCTGACTTGGAAGCATATCGCCGATCCTTCATTGTCGCTGGGTCAAAATCCTGGAACTCCCTACCTAACAGCACTGTGGGAGTACCTTCACCACATGGACTGCAGCGGTTCAAGAAGGCGGCTCACCACCACTTTCTCAAGGGCAACTAGGGATGGGCAATAAATGCTGGCCTTGCCAGCGACGCCCAGATCCCATGAACAAATAAAAAAGGTGGAGTTGAGGTAAATCAGCCATGATATTGAATGTCCTACTCCTGCTCCTATTTCTTATGTTCTTATACTCAGCTCCATTCTCCCCTATCCTGCCTCACTCCCATTGCTTCTCCCCCTAGTATCAACCCCCACCGCAACATCCTCCTGCTTCCCTAACATGCCTTGTGCCCCTTGACCTATCTAACATTACCTTCTGCCCCCCAATATCATCTTCCTTTTTGCTCCCCACAATCCCCTTCACTCTGTTCCATCTCCTTACCTAATATGCCTCTTTCTCACCTTGATTTACAGTCCTCACCCCATCCTAAAGGCATCGGGACATTTTTGATGGGAAATGCGTCGGGGCCCAGTCCCAAAAGATACCAGATAACACTGAGCAGATTGTGGCCGAAGAATGGTCCACAAAGTGCTGATCACCGATGGTGCTGGGGAACAGTGGAGGCCGGACGGTTCAGAACAAGCCAGGGTGCAGCAATGGAGAATGGACAGGAAGGAGCCAGTAGCCAGCCATGATCAGGAAAGAAGTGGCCAAGAACAAGCGCACAGCCTGACGGAACCAGGATTGGGGTCCCAGGAGGAGAAAGAAGAGAAAAAAGGAGGAAAATAAGAGGTGTGCGTCAAAGCAGTAGGAGGGCCCAAGAGAAAGGGGAGGTGGGAAGAAATTGTACATCAAATTGAGATAGGTAAATTTAAAATGGAGGAGGGATCTGTGTATGAAATTGAAATGGTACATTAAGATGAAATCAAGGACAGAAAGTACAAAGAAATAGATGAAATTTAAATATTATGGAATGAACTTTCCTAAATATAGCTAGCTAACAGTTCTCTCATCTGATTGGCCCATATGACCAATAATGCCACTTCCTTTCCACAGACAAAAGCAATACTCAGTTTTGTAAAATAATAAAGAAGTAGATTATCTGCATTTTTGAAAGCAGAACAAAAGTGTACATGTTGCAATAAAATACTCATTCTGGTATCAAATTTCAAATAATTTTATTAAAAGGCATAACGGATCTTAGAACTTTTGGTACACAAGAAAGCTATTCAGCCCAACACATTTAGGCTGATGTTAGTACCCCACTAAAAATATCAACTTTAACACACTTCCTGCTCTTTTCCATTATCTTTTAACATTTTTCTTTATGTTTATCTAATTTCCTCTTAAATGTCACAATTGACTTTGCTTCAGGAGTTACTTACATTAATGGATCCCATATTCTAATAGCCCTTTGCTTTAAAAAAATCCTTCTAATCTCTCATTTTACTCTAGTACTAATTCTGACTTTACACCCCTTACTACCAACTCTCTTAACAGTGGAACTAATCTTTCACTATTTACCTTCTCAACATTTTGAATACTTAGACACCACCTGCTCCAGTGAATGCAGCCCCAATTATTTACTTATAAAAAATGGTAACTGCACCATCCCTTCCCTGGCATCATTATAGTGAATCTACATTGCACCTTTTTCATGGTTCCGATATCCTTTCTATATAATGAGGTGTGCAAAACTGCACCCTGTACTCCAACTGTGGCTAAGCAATCTCTCGTATTCTTTGTATACAATATTTCTATGTATAAAACTCCCAATCCTATTGGCCTTTTTTTCTACCTACACTCGTACTTTTAAAGATCAGCGTGTCCATTCTGTAGATCTCCATTTTTCTACCTCATTAAGAACTTTACCTGTTTATTATGAATATATTTCCATTCTGTTTTCTCCAAAATTTACTACTTGTAGTTATAACAGAACTGCATACCTGTTTGAAAAGAACAAGTTTGTGATTTTGTTATGCATAACACACAGAGGAAATCTTCCCCCATGATCTGTTTTGTTGTTTTAAATGAAATATTAATTGCATCATTCAGCTAGGCAGCACTATCCTTTTTCATTTGCATTTTCCAAAAGCTTTTCTACAAATATAACATACCATCTTTGGGAACCTACACAAAGTGCAACATAAGTGACATATTGTAGAGATGGTTTTCTATGGGTTCACCAACAAGGTAAAGAAGCCATAAACAATACATATTTGGGCAGTAATTCCTCACCAAACACGTGAGTACGGAAGGGGTACTCACGCGTCTGGCTGGAGGAAATGCCGGTTTTCAGCATGCACAGCGCATGCGCTGAAAACCGGCATTTCCTCTCCTCTAACCCAAGAGTTGAAGAGGCTAGCGCGTGCGCTGTAGGGGGCAGCGCGTGCGTCTTGGATTTCCTCTGTTTTGGGGGATTTGCGCATGTGTAAAGGTCTCCGGTCTTTACGCTTGTAAAAAGCACACGTAAGTATTTATTTTTACAGGTAAGTGGTGTTTTAGTGTAATTTAGAATTTTTTTCCCCACAGGTTTATTATTTTAAAGGATCTACAATAAGGTAAGTTTAGTTTTAGACCCTTTTTATTAAAAATTAATTTTTTTCACAAAAAAAATTGTTTAAATTATTTTTTTAAACTTATTTATACTTAATTTAATGATTGGGATGTTTTTTAAATTTTTATTTAAAGTTTAAATAGTGTTTTGGGCCCCTGTAGTTTTCATGAGTTTGACAGTTCTTACTCTCAAACTCATGAATGAACCTTCCCCTCCCCTGATTGGTTGTACAGTGCGCACCTGATCCCAGCCGGCACATCGCACTAACTACGCCGCTGGATCAGGTAAGCACTGCGCGCTGACATCTGAACCGGGCCTGTGACAGGAAATGCAAGCAGGCCCGGGCTTCAGATGTCAGCGCGCAGGGTGAGTGCAGATCGGGGGCTTGCACGCGCGGCAAGCCCCCGACACCAAGTTCTGGGCCGTTATATTAGAACTCTGGATAAATCCATCAGAGTTACAGTAGGGCTTTTGTTTTAAGGTATTTGGAAGGCAACATAGCCTAGTGAAAGTAAAAGATAGGTTAGCTTTAGCTATCTTTTTTAAAGTATAGTTACATTTATTTATTTTCTTCTGTATTTCTGGATCACCTTGCATCACATCCTTAACCAAAAGGTCAAACAGACACCCTATTCCTAGCCAATACTGCTTTTAAACCAGTCATTGAATCAGGAACAACAGTGTCAAATGCCTCGAAATAAGTTGTCACTACACCAACTAGGAAATGGTGAATTGTATAAGCTAAGAATGGGGAGAAAACTATAATTTACTTTGGAGTTTTGTTATCCACAGTTTTTATCATTTTTTCCCCTTCAGGGAACCTTTCATTAAGTTCTTCAGCTGCAGGAGTCAGGCTTAACCAATGCTTAATGAAGGTATAATTGAAGGGAGTTGAGCTAAATAATGATTTCTCTGCAGCCAAGCCCAATCCTGTTTTCACCCAATGTATTCATGTATTCACTTCCACTCAGGGTGTAAGGGTTGCCAGATCAGGACCAGGAACCCTTGATGTAATTTATGACTACAGTATTCTATTTAAAGATTAGTTTCAACTCTCACCATTATTCAAAACCAACTAAGTCTACATTCACTTTGCATTATAGCATTTGTTTTATATGTATTATTATGAATATGAGATTAGAGTGAATTTTGCTTTTTGTAAAGTGAATAGACTTCCTAGCAAAGTAATTGATGTGTCAATTAACGCCAATATCTCATAGTTGAATATCTCATTAGAAACAGGTTTGAGGGTTAAGAATAAGTACAGATAGAGACAATTGATAGTTGTGTGGAACATAATAGTTTCTAAATTGCTGGGACCCTGAAAAAGTCATGCCAAGGAAAGCAAGGATCAATGATGTAGATTGTAAGGTTATCTCGGTGTTCTGCAGTTTTGCACAATTTAGTAATAGATGCTGTAGAGTCTATGATAAAACTGAATGGCCTTCTCTTGTTACGTGTTTTCTAATGTTCTTGCCACCATACATTACCATCCTTAACAAACAGTAATACAACTTTCCTTGTATACAGTAATACTCCCTGTATGTGTTTCAAACAGGTTGTATACAAGCACATTACTATTAGTGCAATCATATATACATTTTAATTTTTTCTTTTTTATTATGTGGGAGGAAGTACTTTGGTGTGTTCATGTGAAAGTGGTGAATGTGTTCATTGTTGTGTCCAATCATAAAGGATCCGAATCTAGGAAGGAAAATAGTAATAGTATTAATGAAATACAGTACAGTATCTCAGAAAACAAAAGAAACTGAATGAACAGGATGTCCCAAATTGTTTCACAGTAAATTTGAAGTGTAGCCACTGTTCTAATGTAGGGAAACATGGCAGCCAATTTGCACACAGCAAGATCCCACAAACAACAATGAGATAAATGACCAGATAATCGATCTGTGATGTAATGAAGGATAAATGTTGGCCAGGACATAGGGGTTAATTTTCCGGCTCATCTTCAAATAGTGCGTGGGATCTTTTACATTTTACCTGAAACAGCAGATTAACATCATATTCAAAAGATGGCACCTCCAACATTGCAGCACTTTTTCAGTACTGCCAGCCTACACAGTACATAGTATTTACAGCACAGTTTGGCTTTCGGCCAAACAGGTCCATGCTGGTGTTTATGCTCCACACAAGCCTCCTCCCAACCCTTCTTCATCTAACCGCATCAACATATCCTATTCCTTTCTCCATCACGTGCTACTTGTCATATCTAGCTTCCTCTTGAATGCATCTATGCTAGTCGCCTCAACTACTCCTTGTGGTAGGGAGTTCCACATTCTAACCACTCTCTGGATAAAGAAGTTTCTCCTGAATTCCCTATTGAATTTATTAATGACTATCTTATATTTATGGCCCCTATTTCTGGTCTCCCCCACAAGTGAAAACATCTTCTCTATGACTACCCTATCAAACCCTTTCATAATCTTAAAGGCCTTTATTAGGTCACGAGGGTGGACACCGAGAGGATGTTTCCCCTCGTGGGGGTATCTAGAACTAGGGGGCATAGTTTCAGAATAAGGGGTCGCCCATTTAAGACGGAGATGAGGAGGAATTTCTTCTATGAGGGTCGTGAATCTTTGGAATTCTCTACCCCAGAGAGCTGTGGAGGCGGAGTCATTGAATATATTCAAGGCAGTGATTGACAGACATTCGAACTACAAGGGAGTCGAGGGGTATGGGGAGAGAGCGGGAAAGTAGTGTTGAGGCCAAGATTGGATCAGCCATGATCTTAATGAATGGCGGAGCAGGCTCGAGGGGCCGATTGGCCTACTCCTGCTCCTGTTTCTTATGTTACCCCTCAGTCTTCTCTTTTCTAGAGAAAAGAGGCCCAGCCTGTTCAATCTTTCCTGATAAGTATAACCTCTCAGTTCTGGTATTATTCTAGTCATACCTTTTTTTTGCACTTTCTCCAGTGCCTCTATATCCTTTTTATAGTAATATGGAGACCAGAACTGTTCACAATACTCCAAGTGTGGTCTAACCAAGGTTCTATACAAGTTTAACATAACGTCTCTGCTTTTCAATTCTATCCCTCTATAAATGAACACAAGTGCTTGCTTTGCTTTTTTATGGCCTTATTAACCCCAGATCCCACTGCTTCTCTACTCCATTTAGAAACTTATTTTCTAAGAAGTAAGTTGTAATGTATGTACCTTTTAAGGGGGGGGAACTACTTTCTACAGCTCATGTATACTGTAGTACCGGCAGTGACCACACCTGTATATAACGCTGAGTAGTAATCTGTTGTTTCAGTTGCAGTTTGAACCACGTTGAGTAAACACCTGTTGAATCGTTCCCTGCAGTCTGTTGTCTGATTATTGAAGGACACAACATTAAGATACACGGACCTAACATTGGCGACAAGGCAGATTCGAACCTACCTGCAACTCTGCATCACCTCCCAGGGATTCGCTCCTGGAGAACAGTGGAAGAAGGTCGAGTCCAGAAGCACGGGCGGCGACCACGGGCAACCGCCCAGTCATCCAGCGGAGATTTGAGCATCGCAGGGGAGGCTGTCGAGAGCCAGGCTTGGCTTTCCAGTCACGGTGGTCCAGCGAAACGGGCTGGTAACAGGTACTGCGCAGACCCTTCCCGGACAGCGGCGGGCTAGAGCCCGACCGGGCGGCACAGAAAAAGGCCGAGCAGCGTCGACGGGGGAGAGAGAGAGGGCAGAGCGCACAGGACGCAGCCGGTGTTCAGGACCGAGCGGCGTCAACGGGGGAGCGAGACGAGAGAGAGCAGAGCGCAGCCGGTGTTCAAGGGCCGAGCTGCATCAACGGGGGAGAGAGGCGCGCAGGAAAACGCGAGGCGCTGCCATTGCCACGAGGACCGCAGAGAGCGGCGTTGGCAGCAGCGCAGGAGCAGCGCACGAAACCCACAGGGCGTCGCCATTTGCCACGAGGACCGCCGAGAGCGGCGTTGGCAGCAGCGCGGGAGACGCCATTTTAAGCCGCAGCGGGGAAGAAAGGAAAGCGCGGGAGACGCCATTTTAAGCCAGTCTAACCACACCCAAAAATGCCGAAGAGTGGCAGTATCACAGCGTTCGACAATGAAGTCGAAGATTGGACGACATGTTGAACGCATAGAAGTATACTGCAAGGCGAATGAAGTGGCAGATGACAAGAAAGCGCTGGTATTGTTGAATTCAATGGGTGCAAAAACGTATGGCTTACTACGAAACCTAGTAACCCCAGAGAAGCCAGTAGAAAAGGATTTTGAAAACGTAGTGTCAATCCTACAGGACCACTTAAACCCCACACCGCTGCTGATAACAGAAAGATTTAAGTTTCACAAAAGGAACCAGCATAAAGATGAAAGTAATGCTGAGTAGTTAACGGAACTACGCAAGCTATTGAAACACTGCCAGTTTGGAACGGGACTAGCAGATACCTTAAGGGACAAGTTTGTGTGTGGGCTTCAAAGTGAAGGAACCCAGAAACGGCTTTTATCTGAAAAGGACCTTACGCTGGAAAAGGCTTTCAGCATTGCGGTATGATATGAAGCAGCAGCACGAGGCGCTGCAGAGATACAACAGAGACCGCAAGAATATGGCACAAACGAAATGTCATATGGAACAGGGAAGTGCTATCGCTGCGGCAGAACAACACACGACCAGAATGATTGCTGGTTCAAAGACAAAGTGTGCAGACAGTGTGGAAAAGTAGGACACATAGCACGAGTCTGCAGGTCGGGAAAGAAAACCAGCAATAAGAAACCGACCAAAGGGAAGTACAAGAAGGTACATAAGATAATGGAGAATAGTTCAGATGAACAAAAGAGTGATAACGACTCCGAAAGCAGGGAACTGAGTTGTCTGAAACTACATAATGTGATCACAACGGAGGATCACCGAACCATTTGGGTCACTCTCAAGATAGCAGGAGTCCAGGTAAAGATGGAATTGGACACAGGATCAGCTCTAACAGTCATAAACTGACGGGACTACGAGCGGCTATTCTCACACATACCCTTGAGAGACACAAAAATTATTTTGAAGACGTACACGGGGCAAAAAGTCTACCCCAAAGGAAAAATAAGGGTGACCGTTATATATAACGGTAAGGAAACACCAAAACTAGACCTGTATGTATTGCAAGATGGAGGACCACCATTACTGGGATGTGAATGGATCCGGAAAATACAACTGGATTGGCATTCCATACAGGCACTGACTGTGGCTGACAAAAAGGATGACGACGTCACACTTGGGCGACTGTCAAAGATCCTAACTGATGCGAAAGAAGTGTTCCAGCAAGGACTCGGAACACTAAAAGGCATGACAGCGATGATTAAAATTGAAGAAAACGCAAGCCCAAAATTTTTTATGTGATCCGCCCAGCCGTCGAAGCAGAGCTGGAGAGTCTGGAACATTCAGGTGTACTGTCCAAGGTAGACTGGAGCGAGTGGGCTACACCCATCGTCCCTGTGATGAAAAAGTCATTGAGCAGCACGCCTGGGGAACCAAGGAAGGTTCGCATCTGTGGGGACATTAAGGTAACAGTGAACCCGGTCCTTCACACCGTACAATATCCACTTCCGCGGATTGAAGATATTTTCGCCTCGCTGTAGAAACATAGAAGATAGGAGCAGGAGTTGGCCCTTCGAGCCTGCTCCGCCATTCAATGTGATCATGGCTGATCATCCAAATTCAGTACCCTGTCCCTGCCTTTTCCCCATATCCCTTGATCCCTTTAGCCTCAAGAAATATATCCAACTCTTGAATATATTTAATGAACTAGCTTCCACCGCCCTCTGTGGCAGAGAATTCCACAGGTTCACCACTCTCTGGGTGAAGAAATTCCTCCTCATTTCAGTCCTAAATGGCTTACCCCTTATCCTTAGACTATGACCCCTGGTTCTGGACTCCCCGGCCATCAGAAACATCCTTCCTGCATCTAGTCTGTTCAGACCTGACAGAATTTTATAGGTTTCGATGAGATCCCCTCTTAATCTTCTAAACTCCAGTGAGTATAAGCCCAATCGACACAATCTCTCCTCATACGTCATTCCTGCCATCCCAGGTATCAGCCTGGTGAATCTTCGCTGCACTCCCTCCATGGCAAGAACGTCCTTCCTCAGGTAAGGTGACCAAAACTGCACACAATACTCAAGGTGCGGTCTCACCAAGGCCCTGTACAACTGTAGCAAGACATCCTTGTTCCTGTACTCGAACCCTCTTGCTACGAAGGCCAACATACCATTTGCCTTCTTAACCACCTGCTGCACCTGCATGCTTACCTTCAGCGACTGGTGCACAAGGACACCCAGGTCTCTTTGCACTTCCTCTTCTCCCAATCTATTGCCATTCAAATAATAATCTGCCTTCCTGTTTTGGCCACCAAAGTGGATAACCTCACATTTATCCACATTATAGTGCATTTGCCATGTTTCTGCCCAATCACCCAACCTGTCCAAATCGTACTGGAGTTTCCCGACATCCTCCTCGCAGCTTACCCTCCCGCCCAGCTTTGTGTCGTCTGCAAATTTGGAGATATTACATCCAATTCCCTCGTCCAGATCCTTAATATATAGTGAACAGCTGGGGTCCTAGGACTGATCCTTGCGGTACCCCACTAGTCACTGCCTGCCACTCGGAAAACGACCTGTTTATTCCAACTCTTTGCTTTCTGTCCGCCAACCAGTTCTCTATCCAAGTCAATACCTTGCCCCCAATCCCATGTGCCTTAATTTTGCACGCTAATCTCTTATGCGGGACCTTATCGAAAGCCTTCTGAAAGTCCAAATACACTCCATCCACTGGTTCTCCCTTATCTATTTTACCAGTTACATCCTCAAAAATTTCCAGTAGATTAGTCAAGCATGATTTACCTTTTGTAAATCCATGTTGACTTTGTCCGATCCTGTCACTGCTTTCCAAGTGCTCTGCTATTACATATTTTATAATAGACTCTAGCATTTTCCCCACTACCGATGTCAGGCTTACCGGTCTATAATTCCCCGCTTTTTCTCTACCACCTTTTTTGAATAGTGGGGTAACATTAGCTACCCTCCAATCCATGGGTACCGTTCCCGAGTCTATCGAGTTCTGGAAGATGACCAGTAATGCATCTACTACCTCTAGGGCCACTTCCTTAAGTACCCTGGGATGTAGGGTACTAAGATTGATCTGGCCCAGGCGTATCTGCAAATGGAGGTAGAAGAAGCATCAAAAAAATACCTCACAATCAACACCCATAAAGGTCTCTACCAATACAGCCGGCTGGTATTCAGGGTAGCATCAGCTCCGGCTATTTGGCAGAGGGCAATGGAACAAGTCCTGCAAGGGATCCCAGGGACCCAGTGTTATTTGGACGACATCCTGGTCACGGGCAAAAATGACAGTGATCACCTTGCCAACCTGGAGCAGGTGTTCACTAGATTGCAGGAATATGGGCTCCGAGTTAACCGCCCCAAATGCGAGTTTTTTAGAAAACAGATCTCGTATTGTGGCCATGTTATCGATAAAGAGGGGTTACATAAGTCCCCAGAGAAGATTGAGGCAGCAGTCAAGGCTCCAGCACCGGAAAATGTGTCACAACTGAGGTCGTTCCTCGGGCTGGTAAACTACTACCATAAGTTCTTGCCAAATTTGTCAACAATACTACACCCACTGAACACCCTACTGCAAACTGGGGTGCCATGGAAGTGGAGTGACGAATGTAGACGAGCTTTCCATAAGAGCAAAACACTAATCACATCGAAAGAGGTATTCGCCCATTACAACACAGCATTACCAATTCGGTTGGCATGTGATGCGTCGCCTTACGGCATTGGAGCGGTGCTGTCGCACAAATTCTCGGACGGCTCAGAGAGGCCAATAGCCTTTGCGTCACGAGCGTAACTACGCCCAGATTGACAGGGAGGCCCTCAGCCTAGTGTGGGGAGTGAAAAAGTTCAATCACTATCTGCACGGGCAGAAATTCACCTTGCTGACTGATCACCAGCCTCTTGTCTCCATTTTTAATCCGAAGAAGGGCGTTCCGGTGATGACTGCGCAACGACTACAAAGATGGTCACTTTTTCTGGGGGCACACCACTGAGATTGAATATAAGGGCACGAAACAGCATGGAAATGCTGATGGGCTATCACGCCTGCCACTGCCTACTGCGGAGGAAGCACCAGCAGTGGATCCTGTCGAAATATTCCATTCGACTATAGTTGAATACCTGCCGGTAACTAACGCTTGTATCGAAAAGGAAACCCGAAATGACCCGACACTGTCTCGGGTATATGATTTGACGGTGAAGGGATGGCCAGCACATGGCGACTCACTGTTACCAGCATTCTCGACAAGGAGAGAACAGCTGTCAGTGTGCCGGGGGACCTTGATGTGTGGATCCCGAGTGGTAATTCCACCCAAGTTAAGGGATAGAATGCTCAATGAGCTTCATGAGGGTCATCTGGGAGGGGTAAAAATGAAAAGCCTAGCCAGGGCATGTGTGGTGGCCGGGAATCGATAAACAAATAGAGGACCTGACCAAGAGCTGCTCAGGATGCCAGAAAGTCCAAAATGCACCACCACAGGCCCCTCTACACCCATGGGAGTGGCCCTCATCTCCATGGCAACGGGTGCATATTGATTTTGCTGGTCCATTCATAGACTCAATGTTTTTAATAGCCGTGGATGCGCACTCGAAATGGCCTGAGGTCATCAAAATGTCCTCCACCACCACGGAGAAAACTATTGCAGTCCTACGGACCATTTTTGCCAGGAATGGCTTGCCAGAACAGATTTGCTCTGACAACGGACCACAGTTTGTGTCCGAAGAGTTCCGGAGGTTCTTGAAAAAGAATGGGGTAAGGCATTACACATCCGCCCCGTATCATCCAGCCACAAATGGATTGGCTGAGAGGTTCGTACAAACCTTTAAGAAGGCAATAAAGGCTATGTACAATGACAACATTCCGCTGCAGCACAAGGTGGACAATTTCCTGTTCGCCTACCGGAATGCGACACATGCAGTCACCAACCAGGCCCCAGCCATGATGTTCTTTAACCGAAGGTTAAGATCTCGCCTGGATTTGCTCAGACCAAACGTACGAAGAGATGTTGAGAGTAAGCAATTCCAGCACATCCATGAGAAGCCAACAAGGAGCTTCAATGTAGGGCAACCAGTCTTGGCCCGCGACTACCGAACAGAAAAATGGCAGCCAGGAACGATATGCACACGGCAGGGCCCACTAATGTACACAGTGGACGTTGGGGAGAGCATCATGAGACGCCATGCTGACTAGATCCTAGAGTCACAGGAACAAGTCAACCCCATGCCTCGCCCATACGTACCTGGTGATGAACCCGGCGTACAGGTAGCATCTACCCCAGAAACAGTGGCATCGGAAGCTGATGAACCAACCGACGACAGGGGGCCAGAATCGCCTCCGCACCAAGAGCAAGACACTCAGGAAAGGCGCTATCCAGAAAGGATCAGGAAGCCTCCCCAAAGACTTGAATTTATAAATAGACTATTTTCAGCTAATGTTGCATGTTAAAAGTGTTAATTGTAGTTTGATATTTAATTGTTAAATGAGTGTTATGGTACTGTTAATCTAAAAGGGGAGGAATTGTAATGTATGTACCTTTTAAGGGGGGGGAACTACTTTCTACAGCTCATGTATACTGTAGTACCGGCAGTGACCACACCTGTATATAACGCTGAGTAGTAATCTGTTGTTTCAGTTGCAGTTTGAACCACGTTGAGTAAACACCTGTTGAATCGTTCCCTGCAGTCTGTTGTCTGATTATTGAAGGACACAACATTAAGATACACGGACCTAACATAAGTGGCCTCCTTATTCTTCCTAACAAAATGTACCACCTCACACTTAATCTATATTGAAGTTCATTTGCCAATTACACACCCATTCTGCAAGTTTATTAATGTCTTCCTGTATTTTGTCACAGTTCTCCAGCTCATGTATACTGCAGTACCGGCAGTGACAACACAGGCCCCAATTTGGTGTCAGCAGCCAATTTTGAAATTATACTTCCGATTATCGAGTCCAAATCGTTTATGTAAATTGTGAACAACAGTCATCCCAGTACCGATCCGTGTGGAACACCACTACCCACCTTTTGTCAGTCTGAGTAATTAGCTTTAACCCTACTCTCTGTTTTCTGTTTTGTAGCCAGCTTGCTATTCATTCTGCTACTTGTCCCCTGACTCCACATGTTCTGACCTTAGTCATGAGTCTATTATGTAGTACCTTATCAAAGACCTTTTGAAAATCCAAATACATTGGCCCAGAAATTCGGGTCCCAACGCGTGAGTACGCACGGGGTACTCACCCGTAGGCCCAACAAAAGAGCCGGTTTTGTGCATGCACTGCGCATGCGGGGGAAACCGGCACAAGGCCTGCTTTTAACAAGGTAAGTGGTGAATTAATTAAAATTAAAACATTTTTTCCACAGGTTTACTATTTTTAAATACTTTAAAGAAAGGTAAGTTTATTTTTAGCCCTGTTAGAAAATGTAATTAATTTTTTCAAAAATTTAAATTGTTTTTAAGTTATTTCATGTAATTTATAGTTATTTTTAAAATGTGATGTTTTAAAAAAAAATTATTTGAAGTTTTAGTGATGTTTTGGGGCTTATAGTATTTATAGGTTTGACAGCTCTTCCTGTCAAACTTATGAATGAAGCATTCCCTGCTACCATTGGCTCTCAATGACCCACGTGATCCCAGGGGACGCATCGAACTAACTGCGCCCCTGGAATATGCAAGCACTGCGTGCCGGCAGTTGAAGGAGGCCCAGGATCGGAATCCCACACGGGCCCACAGCTCAACGGCCGGCACGCTGGGCAAGTGCAGGTCGGGGCTTGTACCCGCGGGAAGCCGCTGTAAGATTTGCAAAATTTCTGCATCTCCCCGAAGGTTATTATTAATAAAAGGGACCCTGCATGGACATTTTAAATTAAAAAGGGTACCCAAGATGGCGTCCGTGCCTCGTGGCAGAAAGCCTGTGAGATTCCAAAATGGATTCTGCAGCGCAGACAGCTTGGGAGAAATCGAAACTAAGGCTGCAGGCTTTCTGTGAAGAGAAACTTTGTATTTTGGAACAAGACAGGACTCTGAATTATGTATTAGACCGAATTGGAGGCAGATCTAAATTCAGTGAAGCCTATAGTTAAAGCCATCAAACAGTCTGCATACATAATCGGAAACAGATTAAACCCAGCCATCGAGGCTGGACAAGCCCATCAAAGAACTTTCAGGACAATACAAGTCAATTATCGGGCCAGTAGATGCGATTACCAGCCATCTAAAAACCGTCAGTATAGATTACTACCATTGTTTAAACTAGCCCGCCAAGTTTAAGACAAAGAACTAACCAGATTTGGCGTGAAGATAAGGATTTTCGAAAGGAGTATAATTAAAGGCCCTGGGTAGCAATCCCCCCCTCTTGCTATTGCCCTTGACTCTGCTCTCGTGGCTCCGGCCTCTTGGGCTGCCGCTCGTACTCGTGCCCTGGCCTTGTGGCGGGTTCTCTCCCCGGAGCAGATTTTCAGTAGCCAGAAACACCATACCAACTGCTAGGAAGGGGAGCGAGGCCCAAGTCCACAACCATCCAGGATGCCCAGGCCGCAGAAAGGGGCGAGATGAAGTTGAGCAAGTAGCCCAGGACTCGTATAGTAGTCCGACAAGACGACACGAGTGGAGACGAGGAAGATGATAACTCGATAAGGGCAGAGCAGGGCAGCGAAAAACGTATCGATAATTAAACCAAGCGCCTGGTTATAAGCTGACGCTTGGGGAAGAGAGTCCTTAAGGACGGTGAAGACAAGTATCTTGTTGAACACTGCAAATAAAGGCAGGTGTCCACGGCATGACAAATATGCTGGCTTTCAATGCCTGGCTAGTAAAATCTAAGCAGTGAAACTACTAATCGCCTCATCGACGTAACGTTACCGCCGATGATCGCCCGAGGGAGAAGAAGAGGAGAACCCATCGAGACGAGACGACAGCGGAGGGGAGAAGGTGTGTCGCAGTAGCCGACCCAGCACCGCACCCCTGAAGACCACGTGGCGACAAGGTACCTAGAAGGACCAGAGACCAGACTTCAAACCTCACACTCGTTAAGAGTTGGCTTTTATCTTTGGATTGGTGAGCATGAATTCTGGCCCCTCATAGCTTAATCTAGTTAGGTATAGGGGGTGGGATAAGGATAAGGGGATTGTTAAGATAGTTATTTTCCCTCGATGTGCCGTGTGTTCCCCATTCCCTGTATAAGTGTATTTACCTGTAATGTTATAGTGGTAACTTCTTTTAAGACTGTATTAATTTTCCTGTTCAATAAAATCTTGGTTTTTGCTTGCATCCAAACCACCTGTCTACTCGAGTTTTCTGTATCGCTGCCTGTACCTAAGCCCAGTGTCTAGAACCCAGGGGCGTGGGAGCGATTCGAACCACTCACAGTCAGGGGCATAACTGACTGGGCGCACGCGCCACACCCGCCACACCCTTCACCCCCGACCTGAATTTTTGGGCCATAATGTCTACTGCATACTCTTATCTACCGTTTTTGTTACTTCTTCAAAGAATTCAATAAGGTTGGTCAACCATAACCTTTCTTTTCAAATCTGTGCTGACTACTCTCATTTTTATGTTTCTAGATCATTTTCTATTGCATCTTTGTGTAAGGAATCCATTATCTTATCTACCACCAACGTTAAGCTAATTGGTCTATAGTTCCCTGGACTCGTTCTATCTCCCTTTTTAAATATAGGAATCACATTACCTGTCCGCCAGTCCTCTGGCACTATTCTCTTTTCTAATGAACTTTTTAGTATATAATAGTGCTTCTGCTATCTCTTCCCTAACTTCTTTTAATATGCGCAGGTGCAATCCATCTGGATCAGGGGTTTTATCCTCTCTAAATTTTATTAATTTATCAATTATTTCTCCACTTTCTATCTTAAATGTCTTTGTATATTGTTTGATCTCTTCTTCTAATGTCATGTCCACCATGTTAATCTCCCTAGATTGTGTGCTCAGGTTTCTGCAGTGGGGCTTGAACTCACAACCTTTAGACTCAGAGGTAAGAGTGCTGCCAGTGAGCTAAGGTTGACATCCAAAAACAAGTTTGGCGTTCAGGGTCATACATTGAGAAACTAATTCAATTGAAGGCTGCTCGTCAATTGTAGTCTCTCTCTCCCTCACCGCCATCAAAATATTAGTGCTGATTTTAATCACCCAGCACTCGACAAGAATGGGGCGTATGGGGAGTTAGATCATCGGCAGTGTGGTGCTCCCCAGAACCACACTGCACATGCACCCTGTGCCATTTTAGCAGGCACATTTTGGGGCGCGTGAGGCCCTTGCCCCAGGCACATGAGGGCCTCGTTGAATTCAAATGTCGGAGTCTGATGATGTAATTCAGACCCGACCACTTTTTAAACCGGCAGCAGCGGGGTTGGTGCCTAGTGCTGGCCTTGCCAGAGAATTCCGGCACCAAGGTTCAGCAGGTTCAGAACAGGTTAGATATTTTTATTTTCAAAGGTTTCCTTGGGGGAGTTACAAGGAATCCTTAGGCTTTCTGTGGGTCCCCGACTGCGTCTTTCTGCCGTGCTCATCTGACTCCCGCCCGCCAGTTTGACATCACTGATGCCGGGTTTTCATGGGAGTCAGATCTGATCTATTTAAATGATGAGGCCTGGAGTTAAAATAGACCAGGCTTCACGTTGGCGATCCAGGTTGACGCTCGACCCACCAGCCTCACGCTTGCTGTGTAGGGGGTGGCGTGTGGCACGTGCGCCCAGTCAGTTATGCCTCTGACTGTTTTGTGAGCGGTTCGAATCGCTCCCACGCCCCTGGGTTCTAGACACCGGACTTGGGTACAAGGCGGCGGTACAGAGAAGACTCGAGTAGACAGGTGGTTGGATATAAACAAAAACCAAGATTTTATTGAAAAGGAAAAACTGGTACAATCTTATGGAAAATTACTAGTGTACACTACTACAGGCAAAAAATACAAAAGAATAACTGTACTTATACAGGGAATGGGGAACACATGGCACATCGAGGGAAAACAACTATCTTAACAATCCCCTTAGCCTTATCCCACCCCCTATACCTAACTAGATTAAGCTATGAGGGGTCAGAACTTCATGCTCACCAATCAAAAGGTTTGTTGGACTCAAAACAGCGGAGGGGTTCGGGGTTCGGGGTTCGCTCTTGGTGCTCTCTGGAGCCTGCCGTCGTCACGCAGTCTCCGGGCACTACAAGGGCGTTGTCCAGGTTCGAGTACCCCAAAGTTAAAGTCTCTGTTTGGGTACTTTACCTTGCAGGGATGATTCTTCGTCGACAGCCGACAGACTGAGTTGGTGTACAGATATTCAAATGTCCACCGAGGCTGAAGGCCCGATAATTTGAAGCCTCCCCTCAGTTCGTCTCCTCAGTTGGTCTTCTTCAGCCGGTCTTCCCTCCTCCCCTCGTCGCATCTCGCCTGGCCTGAATTGTCCGTGTCCGCCCAATACGATGCCGGGCGATTCCAGATGGAGTGGGGAAAGGCACGGGCAAAGGCCAGGGGGTAAGCACGGGACGGGGAAAGAGCAGCAGCCATGAGGGCGAGGGGCCGAAGAGCGGAGAGAGAAAAGAGCAGCAGCACACAGCACACCGATTGCTACCCAGGGGCCTTCAATTATACCTTTTTCGAAAACCCTTATCTGCGCGCCAAATCAGGTTAGTTCTTTGTCTCAATCTTGGCGGGCTATTTTAAATAATGGTAGCAATCCATACTAACTGGTTTTAGATGGCCGGTAATCGCAGCTACCAGCCCGATAATTGACTTGCATTGTCATGTCCAGCCTCAATGGCTCTGTTAATCTGTTTCCGATTATATATGTAGACTGCTTGATGGCCTTAACTATAGGCCTAAACTGAATTTAGATTTGTCTCCAATTCGGTCTAATGCATAATTCAGAGTCCTGTCTGGTTTCAAAATACAAAGTCTCTCTTCACAGAAACCTGCAGCTTGGGTTTCGATCCACAAGCTGTCTGCGTTGCAGAGTCCATTTTCAAATCTCACAGGCTTTCTGCCACGAGGCACGGATGCCATCTTGGGTACCCTTTTTGATTTAAAATGTCCACACAGGGTCCCGTTTATTAATAACGGCCTTCGGGGAAATGCAGAAATTTTGCAAATCTTACAGCTGCTTGCCCCAAGTTAAAATCGTGATTGATTGTTTGAAGAGGTTGAAAGGAATTTTTCTTGAAAGACTTTTAGACATATTTATGAGCCTTCCCAGATGAATCTTGTAACTATTAAGGCTGAAAATTAAATCTAAAGTTGCTCTGGGGGACCACGAGGGATAGAAAATAAATATGCATATTTGTTGACCACAAGAACAAGTCAATGCTGAAAGGGTTAAATCATTCAGCCAGGTCGGTCATCAGCTTTTCAGGAGACTGAGCAAGGAAAATAAAGCAAAAAAAAAGAAATCTAATCATAAAATATTCCAGTGTAGAAAACAAACTGCCTTATTAAAAACAAATGATTTCCTGTAAAAGCTTTTATAGATATGTGAAGAGAAAAAGATTGGTGAAGTCAAGCGTAGGTCCCTTACAGTCAGAATCAGGGGAATTTATAATGGGAAACAAAGAAATGGCAGACCAACTAAATTCATACTTTGGTTCTGTCTTCACAAAGGAGGACACAAATAACCTCCCAGAGATGCCGGGGAACATAGGGCCTGATGAAAGGGTAGAACTGAAAGAAATCAGTATTTGTAGGGAAATGGTGTTAGGAAAATTGATGAGATTGAAGGCCGCTAAATCCCCAGGGCCTGATAATCTACATCCCAGGGTACTTAAGGAAGTGGCCCCAGAAATAGTAGATGCATTGCTGGTCATCTTCCAGAACTCGATAGACTCTGGAACTGTACCCATGGATTGGAGGGTAGCTAATGTTACCCCACTATTCAAAAAAGGTGGTCGAGAAAAAGCAGGGAATTAGCCTGACATCGGTAGTGGGGAAAATGCTAGAATCTATTATAAAAGATGTAATAGCAGAGCACTTGGTAAGCAGTGACAGGATCGGACAAAGTCAACATGGATTTACAAAAGGTAAATCATGCTTGACTAATCTACTGGAATTTTTGAGGATGTAACTGGTAAAATAGATAAGGGAGAACCAGTGGATGTAGTGTATTTGGACTTTCAGAAGGCTTTCGATAAGGTCCCACACACGAGATTTGCGTGCAAAATTAAGGCACATGGGATTGGGGGCAAGGTATTGACTTGGATAGAGAACTGGTTGGCGGACAGAAAGCAAAGAGTTGGAATAAACAGGTCGTTTTCCGAGTGGCAGGCAGTGACTAGTGGGGTACCGCAAGGATCGGTCCTAGGACCCCAGCTGTTCACAATATATATTAATGATCTGGACGAGGGAATTGGATGTAATATCTCCAAATTTGCAGACGACACAAAGCTGGGTGGGAGGGTAAGCTGTGAGGAGGATGTCGTGAAACTCCAGTACGATTTGGACAGATTGGGTGATTGGGCAGAAACATGGCAAATGCACTATAATGTGGATAAATGTGAGGTTATCCACTTTGGTGGCAAAAACAGGAAGGCAGATTATTATTTGAATGGCAATAGATTGGGAGAAGGGGAAGTGCAAAGAGACCTGGGTGTTCTTGTGCACCAGTCGCTGAAGGTAAGCATGCAGGTGCAGCAGGCGGTTAAGAAGGCAAATGGTATGTTGGCCTTTGTAGCAAGAGGGTTCGAGTACAGGAACAAGGATGTCTTGCTACAGTTGTACAGGGACTTGGTGAGACCGCACCTTGAGTATTGCGTGCAGTTTTGGTCGCCTTACCTGGAGAACATACTGGATCAAGTCTACACGAGCATTGTAGACGCCTATAAGGCCATTCCCTGCCCCCACCTTGGGAAGTCTGACCACCTCTCCCTGTTTCTAGCCCCGGCATACAAACCGCTCATCGAAAGAGGGAGAACATCAGTGAGAGCAGTGAAAGTATGGCCAGAGGGGGCAGTATCGGAGCTTCAGGACTGCTTCGAACGCACTGATTGGGGCATGTTTGCCCATAATGACATCGAGGAATACGCATCCACAGTGCTATTCTACATCAACAGCTGCGTCGAGGTCGTCACGACCCATAAAAATATCAGGACATACCCCAACCAGAAACCCTGGATGAAAGGAGAGGTCCGCTCACTGTTGAAAGCACGCGACGCAGCATTTAAATCTGGCGTCGCGGCAGCTTACAGTGCAGCTAGGACCAACCTAAAAAAGGGTATCAGGACTGCCAAAAGGAAACAGACACTGCGTATAGAGGATCACTTCCGCAACAACTCGGACCCCCGGCGCATGTGGCAAGGCATCCAGTCCATCACTGACTACAAGGGCAAAAACACCAGCCCCCCGGTTAGCGATGCCTCCCTTCCGGAGGAGCTTAACAACTTCTACACTCGCTTCGACAGGGACAACAGGGAGCCGGCTACCAAAGCCTTGCCACCCCCGGAAGACCAGGTGCTCACTCTGTCGACCTCCGACGTAAGGGGTGTTCTACGCGGAGTGAACACACGAAAGGCTACTGGACCGGATAGCATCCCTGGACGGGTACTCAAGGAATGTGCTGATCAGCTGGCTGATGTCTTCACCGCCATCTTCAATCTGTCATTGGCCCAGGCAGTAGTCCCTACATGCTTCAAGACCGCTACCATTATTCCTGTGCCAAAACAAACGGCTGTGACGTGCCTGAACGACTATCGACCTGTCGCACTCACACCCATCATAATGAAGTGTTTTGAGAGACTGGTCTTAGCCCACATCAAAGCCAGTGTTCCTGCCTCTCTTGACCAACACCAGTTTGCCTATCGTGCAAACAGATCAACGGAGGATGCAATCACAACTGCTCTACACTCGGCACTGAATCACCTAGATGGTAAGGAGACCTACATCAGAATGCTGTTCATAGACTACAGCTCAGCATTCAACACTATCGTCCCCAACAAGCTGGCCACCAAACTCCAAACTCTTGGCCTGAACACTTCCCTCTGCAACTGGACCCTGGACTTCCGAACAAACAGACCCCAGTCTGTCAAATTAAGTAACCACACCTCCCCCCCCCCCCGACCCTGAACACGGGGGCCCCACAAGGATGTGTGCTGAGCCCCCTCCTCTACTCCCTCTTCACCCACAACTGTGTGGCTGTTCATGGTTCCAACACCATCATCAAGTTTGCGGATGACACCACGGTAGTAGGCCAGATCACCAACAACGATGAGTCAGCCTACAGGGAGGAGGTCCAGCATCTCGTGAAGTGGTGCGCCGATAACAACCTGGCCCTTAACACCAAGAAAACCAAAGAAATCATTGTGGACTTCAGGAAGTCCAAAGGCGGAAGTCACACCCCCATCCACATCAATGGGTTTGTGGTGGAAAGGGTGGACAGCTTTAAGTTCCTCGGAGTCCACATCACGGAAGACCTCTCCTGGTCCCTCAACACCTCCTCTCTGGTAAAGGAGGCCCAGCAGCGCCTATATTTCCTAAGGAGGCTGAAGGGATGTAACCTGTCACCCCTGATCCTCTCTAACTTTTACCGCTGCACTATAGAGAGCATCCTGACAAACTGTATCACAGTAGCTACAGCTGCCATACCATACTATGACCGGAAAGCCCTGCAGCGGGTAGTCAAAACTGCCCAACGCATTACCGGCACCCGGCTACCGACCATAGAGCACATATACCAGAAACGCTGTCTACGGAGGTCACGGTCCATCATCAAAGACCCTACCCACCCCAGCCACAGTCTGTTCGCCCTCCTGCCATCTGGGAGACGCTACAGATGCATTCGCACCCGTACGACCAGATTTAGGAACAGCTTCTTTCCCAGGGCTGTCATCCTACTGAACTCCACAAATAAACTCTAAAGCCTGCACATCTGCCAATGCACTTTATTATGGTTATATTTATTTATGTTAATATACTACAAGCCAAATGTATGTTGAATGTTTAAATGTCTTAATCCAAATGTACACTCTCGGGAGCCGCAAGCCTACATTTCGTTGTACTGCACTTGTGCACTAACAATGACAATAAAAGTTGATTTGATTTGATTGATTTGATTTTGAGGAAGGACGTTCTTGCCATGGAAGGAGTGCAGCGAAGATTTACCAGGCTGATACCTGGGATGGCAGGAATGACGTATGAGGAGAGATTGTGTCGATTGGGCTTATACTCACTGGAGTTTAGAAGATTGAGAGGGGATCTCATCGAAACCTATAAAATTCTGTCAGGCCTGGACAGACTAGATGCAGGAAGGATGTTTATGATGGCTGGGGAGTCCAGAACCACGGGTCATAGTCTAAGGATAAGGGGTAAGCCATTTAGGACTGAAATGAGGAGGAATTTCTTCACCCAGAGAGCGGTGAACCTGTGGAATTCTCTGCCACAGAGGGCGGTGGAGGCCAGTTCATTAAATATATTCAAAAAAGAGTTGGATATATTTCTTAAGGCTAAAGGGATCAAGGGATATGGGGAGAAGGCAGGGACAGGGTACTGAATTTGGATGATCAGCCATGATCTCATTGAATGGCGGAGCAGGCTCGAAGGGCCGAATGGCCTACTCCTGCTCCTATCTTCTATGTTTCTATGTAATATGTATAGCTATGAAAATTAATCCAAGCAATTATTCAATATCAGTTGTTGCTACTCATAAAAGGAAATAATGAGGCAGACGTTCAGGGACCAACTTTTCCTGCCCCCTGTTGGGTAGTAACCGTGCACTTTTAAGTATATTGCCCCTTCCCAGGCCCAGGAGCAATGTAATTTCCTATCCTGGATCATTAATATGGCCCAGGAGCATCCCAAGTGCATGCTCGCCTACGGGCTGGGCTTTGCACCTGAAATATGAGTGCACATTTGAGGTATATTGGATCTCTTGAGATTGGGACCTTCTGACTACTGATACAGATCAGCTGCCAGAAAGCCCTGATTGCATCAGAATACAAAAAGTAGAGAACAATCATCTGCTTGTCTTCAGCCTGTACGTAGGACCCCCACAGTAGGCCGTGGCTCCCCACCCAGGAGAGCTTCCTTAAATCCTGTGATATATAGGGGGCAGAGATGCAGTGAAACAGGTGTCTGTCCATTTTTCCTGGCCTTTGCACCTGGGAAAATGGGGGTTCCCTGGAGCTAAAGATCATGAAAATTGTCCCCTAATTTTCCAATAAAGGTATTTGTATATTCTAAGCGTTGGTGGATCTGTTAAAGTTTTACTTTATTTGTAGCAATGAGGATTTGCTAAAACTCCAGCATGCAATCTATAAGTTTATTATATAGCACTTTCCTGGTCTACTGTGCATTTTATATAATACTTGGACAAACTATCCTTTGCAATTAAGTTGAAAAATTCAACTGTAATGCAGAAAAGGTACATTTCAGTTCTTGCTCCTGAAGTACTTGTTGGGGTTTACCCAGTTAAAAATAAGTGCCAGGAGGGACATGTCTGGAATTTCAAAATATACCCTGATATACCATAATATGCCTAACGGGGTACCATAAAGACATACTTATAGGCTGACCCTCCACATAGGCCACATCCTATACTTCAACAACACCCACCCCCACTGCTGGAAAAAAATAATTAACTTCCATGTAAGTCACATACCCAATTTAAATTGATTTTTTTCTCACTTAAGTGCATCCTATATGTGAGTTAATGTAATGTTATTTTATTGAATATTGTAGTGAAATAAAAGTCCATATTACTGCAGTATGCGTAGTAGTACATGATCATTGGTGTGTGTGATAGAAGACTTACTGATCTACTTCACAAATGAAGTTCATAAAATGGTACCCTAAAACCAGTGCATGAATCAAACCCATGAAGCTGGGAATGTGGTTTATGCACCAGACCAAGTGATCTTTTGCCATTGCGTAAAAGTGGCTCATGCGAGTTTACACTGGTGAGATATATAAAGTAGAATTCTTGCTAGGTACATATAGAGGAGTATTAAAGTTCCCCAACCCCGCACAGCCCGCTTCTACCTCCTTCCCAAGATCCACAAACAGGACTGCCCTGGTAGACCCATCATTTCAGCCTGTTCTTGCCCCACGGAACTTATCTCTTCCTATCTCGACTCTATCTTTTCTCCCCTTGTCCAGTCTCTTCCCACCTACATCCGCGAGTCATAGAGTTATACAGCACAGAAAGAGGCCCTTCGGCCCATCGCATCCACGCCGGCCATCAAGCCCTGTCTAATCTAATCCCATTTTCCAGCATTTGGTCCGTAGCCTTGTATGCTATGGCATTTCAAGTGCTCATCCAAATGCTTCTTGAATGTTGAGGGTTCCTGCCTCTACCATCCTTTCAGGCACTGAGTTCTAGATTCTGTAGTGTATGTACCTTTAAGAGGAACTATGTTTTTGAAGTCCCTGTATACTGTAGTACCAGTAGTGACCACTCGGGTATATAAGCCTGTGTAGCGTCTTGTGTAGTTAGTTCACCTCCAGACTTTGTTCAGTAAACACTTGTTAAATCAACTCCTGCATTCCGTGTCTCCATTAACACACGGATCTAACAGTGGCGACGAGTTAGAAACGAACTTACCTGCAATTCGGCAGCACCTCAAGGGGATCGATTCCTCGGACGAAGGTCGAAGCCAGAAGCAAGGAAAAAAAAAATAACTCGAAGAAACTCGAAAACGACGGCCAGGCTTGGTCTCCAGTCTGTGGTTTCCCCAGCTAAACGGGCTGGTGACAGGTAGTGCACTGATCCTTCCTGGGCTGCGGCGGGCTACAGCTCGATCGGGTGGCTCTGCAACGGGGCCGGGCAGCGAGTCGGGAAGCAGAAGCAAAGAGAGAGAGAGGGTGGAGCACTGAGGGCGCGCCCGGCGTTCGGACCGAGCAGAGGGAGGGGAAAGTCCCAGAGGGTCCGCTCCACGACGGGAACGGTTCTTCAATTACGGAGAGAATATTGAAGCGATATATTTAAAAAAAAATAGAAAATACCGCGAAAAGCTGCAGGTCGCAACGGGAACCGCGGAGAACAGCGTTGGCAGCAGCGGCGGGAAAGCGCGGGAGGCGCCATCTTAACTCGGCGGGGAAGAAAGAAAAGCGCGGAAGCGCCATTTTAGATTTTCAAGATGCCGAAGACTGGCAATATTACTGCTTTCGATAGTGATATAGAAGATTGGGCCACATATGTGGAAAGAGTGGAGGTATATTGCAAGGCGAATGAGGTAGCGGATGATAAAAAGGCATTGGTACTTCTAAATCTGATGGGCGCAAGGACATACGGGCCGTTATGAAACTTGATCAGTCCAGCCAAACCGATGGACAAGAATTTTAATGAGATTGTTGATACCTTACAGGAGCACTTAAACCCAACACTGCTGCTGAAAGCGGAACGATTCAAATTCTTCACGAGGAATCAGCACAAGAATGAAAGTAACGCTGATTACCTCACCGAATTACGAAAGCTGTCAAAGCATTGCCAATTCGGGGCAGGACTGGCAGATTCTCTACGAGACAAATTCGTCTGCGGTCTCCTAAGCGAAGGAACACAGAAAAGACTACTTTCTGAGAAAGATTTGACACTGGACAAGGCTTTCAGTGTGGCTGTATCATACGAAGCAGCAGCAAGAGGAGCTGCAGAGATACAGCAAAAGCCACAGGACTTCGGCACCCATGAAATGACACGGGGTTTCGAGGGATGTTATCGCTGCGGCAGATCCACCCATGACCAGAAGGACTGCTGGTTCAAGGACAAAGCATGCAGGCAATACGGAAAGATGGGACACATTGCACGTGTATGCAGATCTGGAAAGAAATCCGCTGACAGTAAAAAGGTCAATAAGGAAAAGGACAGAAAGGTACAAATGATGACGGACAGTAGTTCCGAAGACCAGAAGAGCGATAGCGACTCCGGAAACAAGAGACTAAGCTGTCTCAAATTACATAATGTAATTGCCAAAGAAGATTACCAGACCATTTGGGTTACCCTCACGATAGCGGGGTCCCCAGTCAAAATGGAGCTAGATACAGGATCAGCTCTGACCATCATGAGCCGACGGGATTACGAGCGGCTATTTCCGCATATACCTTTGAAAGACACATCCATTGTCTTGAAGACATATACGGGGCAGAAAGTATACCCCGAGGGAAAATAAGGGTGCCTGTTGTATACAACGGCAAGGAAATACAGAAGTTGTATTTATACATTCTGCAAGATGGTGGTCCACCGTTGTTGGGATGTGAATGGATCAGAAAGATACGTTTAGACTGGCACTCCATTCAGGCACTGACGGTGACCAGTAAGAAAAAAAACAATGATGACGTCATACCTGGACGATTAAAAGAAATCTTGGCTAACGCCAAAGAAGTGTTTCAACAGGAACTAGGAACCCTGAAAGGCGCCACCGCCTCAATACAAGTGGAAGATGCGGCAATTCCCAAGTTTTTTAAGGCAAGGCCGGTGCCATACGCAATTCGTCCAGCCGTCAAGGCAGAGCTGGAGAATTTGGAAAAAGCAGGCGTGTTATCCAAGGTAGATTGGAGCGAGTGGGCAACACCCATCGTCCCGGTCATGAAGAAAACGTTGAATAATGATAAATCTGAAGAACAGAGAAAAGTTCGCATCTGTGGGGACTTCAAGGTGACTGTAAACCCGGTTCTTCACACGGTACAGTATCCTCTTCCGAGGATAGAAGATATTTTCGCCTCACTATCCAGAGGGAAACGTTTCACCAAAATTGACTTAGCACAGGCATATCTACAGATGGAGGTTGAGGAGGCCGCTAAAAAGTATCTCACGATAAACACACACAAAGGCCTGTACCAGTACAATCGACTGGTTTTCGGAGTGGCATCAGCTCCGGCTATCTGGCAAAGAGCTATGGAGCAAGTCCTGCAAGGGATTCCGGGGACTCAATGCCACCTAGACGACATCCTTGTAACAGGAGAAAACGACAACGAGCACCTTGCCAACTTGGAGCAGGTGCTCACGAGGCTGAGAGAACGGGGCCTACGAGCAAATCGCCCCAAGTGCAAATTTTTCCAGAAACAAATCTCATATTGTGGCCATGTCATTAACGAAGAAGGGTTGCATAAGTCACCTGAAAAAATTGAAGCGGTCGTAAAGGCCCCAGCGCCTGAAATGTCTCACAATTAAGGTCGTTCCTGGGATTAGTAAATTACTATCATAAATTTTTACCAAACTTGTCGACGGTTCTGCACCCGCTTAACGCACTGCTACAAACAGGAGTAGTTTGGAAATGGAGCGAAGACTGTAAACGTGCCTTCCATAAATGCAAAGGCTTGATCATGTCCAGGGAAGTGTTGGCTCACTACAACCCATCACTGCCAATCAGATTGGCGTGTGATGCATCCCCTTACGGCGTGGGAGCGGTATTATCGCATAGATTCCCTGATGGCTCGGAGCGGCCGATAGCTTTTGCGTCACGCTCATTAAACTCAGCTGAGCGTAACTATGCCCAGATCGACAGGGAGGCACTCAGCCTGGTGTGGGGCGTGAAGAAATTCAACCATTACCTACACGGACAAAAATTTACCTTGTTGACTGACCATCAACCCCTCGTCTCCATATTCAACCCTAAAAAGGGCATTCCCATTATGACAGCGCAAATGCTATAGAGGTGGTCCCTTTTCCAAGGGGCACACCAATATGACATAGAATACAAAGGAACAAAACAGCATGGGAATGCTGACGGGTTATCGCGCCTACCGTTGCCAACGGTGGAAGAGGCGCCTACAGTGGACCCAGTGGAGATATTCCACTCGACCATAGTGGAATGTCTACCGGTGACAAATTCTACCATTGAAAAGGAAACGCGAAATGACCCGACTCTCTCACGAATCTACGATTTAACGGTGAAGGGATGGCCAGCACATGGCGAACCACTGTTGCCAGCATTCTCGCAAAGAGGAGAACAGCTGTCAGTGTGCCGAGGAACCTTGATGTGTGGATCCAGAGTGGCGATTCCACCCAAACTCAAGGATAGAGTGCTAAAGGAGCTTCACGAGGGGCATCTGGGTGGAGTGAAAATGAAGAACTTAGCCAGAGCGTTTGTGTGGTGGCCAGGTATCGATGGAGACATCGAAGAAATGACCAAGAGCTGTCTAGGATGCCAGAAGGTCCAAAACGCCCCACCACAAGCCCCTTTACACCACAACTCTATACACCTAGTGATGAAGCAGAGATACCCATAGTATCTACCTCCGATCCGGTGATACTGGAACCAGATGAACCCGACACTGGCATTGAAGCCGAATCGACCTTGCCAAAAGAACCTACTACACCACCGAGGCGTTATCCGGACCGAGTCAGGAAGCCTCCAGAGAGACTGAATTTGTAATTGATTAACTTCAGCAAATGTGTATATTATTGTTCTTGTAAAAATGTTATTTAATGATTACTTAAAATGTTATGTACTATTTATCTAAAAGGGGAGGAATTGTAGTGTATGTACCTTTAAGAGGAACTATGTTTTTGAAGCCCCTGTATACTGTAGTACCAGTAGTGACCACTCGGGTATATAAGCCTGTGTAGCGTCTTGTGTTGTTAGTTCACCTCCAGACTTTGTTCAGTAAACACTTGTTAAATCAACTCCTGCATTCCGTGTCTCCATTAACACATGGACCTAACAGATTCCAACCACCCTCTGGGTGAAAAAGTTCTTCCTCAAATTCCCTCTAAACCTCCTGCCCCTTAGCTTGAATCTATGCCCCCTTGTTATTGACCCCTCTACTAAGGGAAAAAGTTCCTTTCTATCTACCCTATCTATGCCCCTCATAATTTTGTACACCTCAATCAGGTCCCCCCTCAGCCTTCTCTGCTCCAAGGAAAACAACCCCAGCCTGTCCAGTCTTTCTTCATAGCTGAAGCGCTCCAGCCCAGGTAACATCCTGATGAATCTCCTCTGCACCCTCTCCAAAGCAATCACATCCTTCCTATAGTGTGGCGACCAGAACTGCACACAGTATTCCAGCTGTGGCCTAACCAGCGTTTTGTACAGCTCCATCTTAACCTCCCTGCTCTTATATTCTATGCCTCGGCTAATGAAGGCAAGTATCCCATATGCCTTTTTAACCACCTTATCCACCTGTTCTGCTGCCTTCAGGGATCTATGTACATGCACACCAAGGTCCCTCTGATCCTCTGTCTTTCCTAGGGTCTTACCATCCATTGTGTATTCCCTTGCCTTGTTAGTCCCTCCAAAATGCATCACCTCACACTTTTCAGGGTTAAATTCCATTAGCCACTGTTCCGCCCATCTGACCAACCCATCTATGTCGTCCTGCAGACTGAGGCTACCCTCCTCGCTATTTACCACCCCACCAATTTTCGTGTCATCTGCGAACTTACTGATCATACCTTTTACATTCACATCCAAATCATTAATGTAGACCACAAACAGCAAGGGACCCAGCACCGATCCCTGCGGTACCCCACTGGACACAGGCTTCCAGTCACAAAAACAGCCTTCGACCATCACCCTCTGCCTTCTGCCACTAAGCCAGTTTTGGATCCAATGTGCCAAGGCACCCTGGATCCCGTGGGCTCTTACCTTCTTGACCAGTCTCCTGTGCAGGGCTTTATCGAAAGCCTTACTGAAATCCATGTATACCACATCCACTGCACTACCCTCATCCACACACCTAGTCACCCCCTCTCAAAATTCAATCAAATTGATCAGACATGATCTTCCTTGACAAAGCCATGCTGACTATCCCTGATTAATCCTTGCCTCTCCAAGTGGAGACTAATTCTGTCCCACAGAATTTTTTCCAATAATTTCCCTACCACTGATGTTAGGCTCACTGGCCTGTAATTCCCTGGTTTATCCCTACGACCCTTCTTGAATAATGGTACTACGTTAGCTGTTCTCCAGTCCTCTGGCACATCCCCTGTGGCCAGAGAGGTTTTGAAAATTTGTGTCAGAGCCTCTGCAATCTCCTCCTTTGCCTCACACAGCAGCCTGGGATACATCTCGTCCGGGCCTGGGGATTTATCCACTTTTAAGCCTGCTAAAACCGCAAGTACCTCCTCCCTCTCGATGCTAATATGTTCAAGTATATCACAGTCCCCTGCCCGATTTCTATGTCTACATCGTCCTTCTCCATAGTGAACACAGATGCAAAAAATTCATTTAAAACCCCACCTACATCTTCTGGCTCCACACACAGTTTGCCACTTTGGTCGCTAATGGGC